>NC_133620.1:183635428-183670736 GCF_048593235.1 Sminthopsis crassicaudata
CAACTTTATGGCAATACACTACAGTTATCCCTTTTAAGTCATGGGATTGGGATAGATGGGTGGATGTAGGAATAGGGGAGAGAGCAGGGGGGAGCACAATGCTCCTGTGATCTGGAAAATCTTTGTCCCTTCTTATCAGAGAAGTCTGAATTTTATCTTTTTTTTTTAATGGCTCTTTATAGTACTGGTAAAATTCAGGTTAAATATTTGGTTACAGGGTGCTGTTCACATGCTATCTGGGATTTCTGCAAAACTCCCCCCAATTCCCATTTAAAACTTTATGTTGACCCATAATATATTGAAACTATGATGTAGAGTTATCAATAAAGGGAAACTTATTCTGAACTTTTTTTTTTTTTTTTTTTTGTGAATCTGGGAAGGAAAAAATGAGAACCTTAGAAGGAAGTGACCACTCTGCATCTTTAAAACCCAGGCATAGTCTGAAATATATCCTAGATTTTAAAGAGAGCAGATACAAAAAGGAAAAGAATAAATAGGATGCTTTGATCTAATGTCTATAGAGGAAGTCAGCTTGAGTTCTGGAAAGCTCCCAGGAAAGAAAATTTGAAAACCTAAAAAGAATTATTTCTGATGAAAAGTAAAAAAGGAAATTTAAGAAGTACATGTGGATACCATGAATTCACCAATCGATGTAGTGGTCAAGCTTCATTATGAATATTATGAGCTGTTCTGGCTATCACATTTTAGCAATGTTATTAAACTTGGACAGCATTCAGTTCAGGATTATTAGCAATGGCAACTAGGATTGTGGAATGAGATCATATCATGAGGATCTATTTTGAAACTGAAGAAGGGAGTGTAGTATGGACATGATAGCTGACTTCAAATATTTGAAAGTCTTCTAGGTGAAAGAGAAATTAGACTCTTTCCGCTTGGCATATGAGGGCAGAACTAGGAACTGGATAGAAAGTGAGAAAAGGCAATTGAGACTTAAGAACCCATAAACCCTAAGAATGGCAGTTTTTCCAAAGTAATGTGGATGGCTTTAGGAGATGGTGAGTTCCTTCTTTATGAAGATGTTTAAACAAAAACATTGATGAATTCTTATGGGATAGAAGGGGATTCTTAGTCATGTGAATTGGACTAGAGAACCATTCGTCACTCATGAGATAATTGAGTTTGAAATAAACTGATGGGTTATCTTCCTCTTTAATGTATACAATAATGGAAAAAAACAGCTTTCAGAACAGTTAATTAGAACTTCCTTTAATAATAAGTGTGTATTATGTTCTTGTGCAATATATACTCGTTTCAAACTTTGCGTGTTATGTCTCAGAGAAGTTGTGATTAGCCATCTGTTTGATCCCTTGAAGATTTGTTATTTGCCTTTCTATATATAATTAACTTACAGCTAGACTACATAATAAAAGCTGGTTGTAATCAAAGAGGAGAACCTATTTTCATAGTGGTTTTAATTTCCCCTTTCACATATACTGAAATAGTTTTTAGTTTCTAACAATTCTTAATCCTAACATCCTCCCCATTTCATTATTTTTTAAAGAATGAATTCATTTTTAAAACTGAGAACCTGCCTATTTTAAGACTCCAGGTGCAGGCCTCTTTTTGTTTAAATTTTTCCTTTTTTCCTTTCCTCAACATCCCTTTCCCTTTTTGCAAGCCTCTGTCAAAGCTGTACTAATAAAGTTAAAAAAACATGGGCTCTCTTATTCTAGCATATCATGAACTTTTAAAAAATGTTTTTTCTGGATATCAATGTACATTCATTTTAAAAAATATTCTTATGACTCATATTGGGAGGGAAAAATCAGAACAAAAGGGAAAGCCATGAGGGGAAAAAAAGAAAAAGAAAAAAAGTGAATATAGTATGTGTTAATTTATATTCAGTCTCTATATTCAGTCATTTCTCTCCCTGAATGCAGATGTCATCCACCCAAAGTTTATTGGAATTGCCTTGGGTCACTGAATCTTTCTGTTACTGTATACAACATATTTCTGGTTCAGCTTGTTTCGCTTAGTATCAATTTATGTAAATCCTTCCAGACCTTTTTAAAATTAGCTTGTTAATAATTTTTTATAGAACAATAATATTCTACTATTAACATATACCATAGTTAACTGAGCTATTCCCCAATTGATAGGCATCTATTAATTTTCCAGTTCTTCAAAAAGGGCTGCTACAAACATTTTGCACATGTGAGTCCTTTTCCCTCCTTTATGATTTCCTTGTGATACAGACCTAGTAGTGGTCCTGCTGGATCAAAGGGTATAGACAGTTTTATAGACCTTTGGGCATAGTTTCCAATTGCTTTCCTGAGTGGTTGGATCATTTTATAACCATTTACAATGCATTGTACAGTTTTCCCACATCCCCTCCAACATTTGTCATTATCTTTTCCTGTCATCTTATTAGCCAATCTGAGTGGTGTAAGGTGGTACCTCAGAGTTGTTTTAATTTGCATTTCTCTAATCAGTAGTGATTTAGAGCATTTTTTTTTTCATGTCATACAATTTCTTGTGATCAGTTCTTACATCTGTTAAATTGTATTAATGTCTTTCCAACTTAAAGATGCTATTATGCATATGTAATACAAAACAAAGTGAACTCTTATGAAAAAAACTTTACAATTATAATACATTTTGAGGTAGTAAATTATAGTAAGACTGCTTTTAATTCCATTCTGAAATTCAGAAACCCCAAAGTTGATTCTCTCATGACAAAAATGGATCTTGTCTTGTTAATACCCATATAGTACTGCAATCTGATTTTTTTATTCAGTGATTTGGCAGGATAAATTTCCCTTTTTGGCGGGAGTAGGTTAGGCAATTGGGTTAAGTGATTTGCCCAGGGTCACATGGCTAATAACATTTTAATGTCTGAGGTTGGATTTGAACTTAAGTCCTCCTGAATCCAGGACTGGTGCTCTATTTACTGTATCATGTAGTTGCTCCCCAGGATAATTTCTTTTAAAAAGATACTTATTATTTCCTAAATACTTTTCATCTATTTAAAAAAAATGGGGTTGAGCAAATGTGAGAGTAGCTGCTGTTAGGGAGCTATGGAAATAGATAGTAATTAGCACCATGGGAATGTACTTTGTATCTCCTGGTCAGAAAAGAAAAAAGAGAAGAATTTCCTCATGTTCCCTTATTTTCCTTTTCCTTTTTTTTTTTTTTTTTTAAAGGTCAAGGTGGCCAAATACCTTCTGTCTTTTAAAACAAAAAAAATTTCGAAAAGACAAGAACCATGAAAGTAATTAAGGCAGAAATGTTTTTAATTTTTTTTTTTTTTTTGCATTGTACTATTAGTATTGACACACACTTTTTGAAGCACCCTAGATATATGGCATTATATTAGATCTTTAGTTTTATAAGTATGGAGCAGTATCCTTCAAGGATCTAAGATATCATTCGAATAGTTGTTTCCCTGAGGCATATTGGTACCTCGATGTTCCTTACCAAATAATCATCATGAATGGTTATGGATTAAAATAAAATTTTAATTTATTGCCAAACCTTTGAAGGTCTGCTTCTCTCCATTTTATCAAGGCTAGTCCCTGTATGTTAGAAAATCTATTATTGGTTCCATTCTTGTTCTGTTTGGCGGGCTATTCTAGAACTTGACCTCTGTTGATAGAGCACTCAAGTGCCCAAGTTCATAGAAGTTGTTTAATAGTACAATTTGTTGAGTAGTATTTGAGAGTAATTTTAACTTGGTTCATTTTTATAGAAGAAATTAAAAACAACCCCTCCCCCCAACTTTTCACTTAAAGAGAATTATTTCTGCCCATAGGAGAGAAATAAGAAGTTTTGTTAGGAAGAGCAACCCATTTTTACTTCTTTCTCCCTACACTTTTTAAAAATGAGATTTAATTTGACTTCTTATATTTGATTTTATGATAAATTTCTTTTTTTCCAGATCATTCTACTTCAAGTGGGACATCATCATTCAAGCCCAGCCGCTCACTGGTCACAATTCCCACTGCCCATGTGATGCCGTCTCATTCCAGTTCTTCAATTTCTAAGCATAGGGAAGCACTGACACCTGATGGATCAAAATGGAGTACAGGTTTTGTACGAACGATGGGAAACCGAAATCGAGGAGAACTGGACACTTCACTTGACATGAAGGATATGCGACCTATACGAAAATGGTCTTCTTTGTCTAAACTTAACCTCCCAGATAACTGTAGTCAAGATGGCAGTGTTCGATCCGAGGAATCCAGGAGTAGTTTCGATAAGTCAGAGAGAGAGAGAGTTTTACTAGCACAACTAAGGGCAAATGGTCCCAGCTGCTTACATGATAGTATGGAGATGCTTCAACTAGAGGACAAGGAAATGAATAAAATACGGTCTTCAACTCTTGACTGTAAATATAAATTTGAGAGCTGTAGCAAAGAAGACTTGGGAATCTCTCCTGCTCATAGGAGACATGCCTTAGATAAGACATACAGTGCCTTACCTGAAAGCAAGTCCTCTATAACAAATTCAGAGCCTTATGAACAAAAATATCTAATGCTGGGCCAGCAGGCTGTGGGTGGAATTCCTATTCAGCCCTCTGTTAGAACTCAAATGTGGCTTACGGATCAATTACACGCAAATCCTCCAGATTGTAGGTCTCTTGATGAATCTTTAACCATAGCTCCCTGGCAGCAGCAGCAGCTAGAAGAATTCAGACAAGGCAGTGAACCACCTATGCAGGTAAGCTGAAAATCCAGTGTTTGCTTCCCTCAAGTGGGTGCTATGTGTTATAACAACAGAGCTTTTATTGAATGTTACTTTTTCTTTTAAACCACAATCCTACTTACCTACTTATAGTGATTATTCTTAGCTTTTGAAAGATAAAGTTAAGTGTCCTGGAATTAAAGAACATATTTTTAAGAACATTTGAAAAACATCTGTAATTTCTGAGGCATAAGTTACAGACTGAATTGTATTTGTTATTCTTTGTCTAAAAGGCATGACAGTGTGTAATATATTTTAGAAATAGGCTCTAAAAGTTTTGATTCTTAGAAGGATATTGCGATGGATTATTGTATTTGAGGGGTGGAAGAAATTTCACATTATTTGGTTTAGCCTCTTGGATCTCAAAGATGAGGCCACCTGAAGCCCAAGTGACTTTGCCAAAGTTACATGAATGGCCGAGTTTTGATTTGAACTAAGTCTTCTGACTTCAGAGCCCGTGCTTTTTTTCCATTACTGTTCCCTCCTTCTAAGTACTCCTACCCTCACTCCTAGCTCTTTTTGTCCCCTCACCTTCAATTATTTATTTTTAGAATATCTTTCAAACCCCTCTCCTCCTTTCTACTCACCGTCACTACTTAATTTGTATCCTCATCACCTTTCTCCTCAGTTATTGCAATATGCCTCCTATTTGGCTGCCCCTGCTTCTACTTTCTTCCTCTCCAAATTGTTTTCAACATAATTGAAAAAATGCTAGTCTGAAGGCACTGGTCTGATTATGTTGTTCACTTGTTGAAAGACTTTCTTTGGCTCCATATTGGTATAACGTTAAAATTACAAACTTGCATTCTGTTATTTAAAACTGTCCGTATTTGGCTCTGACCTACTTTTGAACTGTTCTATATATATTAGTCACTTTATTATCTAACCATAAAGTTAGCTCTTCCCTACAAATATTTTCTTTGAATGAAAGAAATTTTTTTAAAAAAATTGCTGTTCAAATTTTTCCTCATCTCTGGCCTTTACAAAAAATTTCCTTCAACCTCAAACCCTGCCATTCCAACCCCCCATCTACTCATTCCATTTCTTAAAATCATTTCAAAGCTTACCTATCTGCTATGCCTGTTCTCTCTTCCATATCCTTCCATCCCCACTTCCCCTAAGTCATTAGTGTTCTTACCATCTTAGAAAATAATTTTGTATTTTATCTTCTGAGTATATATTTTAATCCCTTTATAAGACTATATGCTTCTTTAATTTTATAGTCAGGAAAATTCACTTATATGAACTTATATGTACATGGTACATGATTATAGAAACTCAGGCTTTGATAGATTGGCTAGAACAGGTTTAAGAACTTGAACTTCAAGTGACATTTATAGAATGAATACTCAAAAATAAATTTTTAATTTAAGTATACTAAGGAATTATTGGAAAACTCTGTAAGACAAGTATTTTATGTAGTAGATTGAATTAGGTTTATTCAGAAGTGGAGTCCTCTCAGCACATTCCATCAGGAAACAAAGCTGAGAAGTTCTCCAAGATTACCATTTGTTGTCCCCAGAAAGCTGAACTTTAAGGATCCTTGCTTCTTTGGGGAAAGATTCTATATTTCTGTACTTTGTTCTGACTGGGAGAGGCATTTTTGTAATGGTGAAAAGTTGTCTTTCTAGTGAATAATATATTTCTTTTACAAATGATATAATAAATATCTATGTAATATAATATTTATAATAAATAGGTATTATTTGATTAATTTGTATCTCTTCCTTAGTAAGTACCTGACACATGGTGATAAATGTTGATTTATTATTATTAATTCATGGCATGATTGACCCACAATACACAATTGATACATTTGTTGTATTGGATTTATTTTTGACATTATCTGAATATCAATTTTGTAATCCTACGTGTCAAGAATATAATGGCAGGAAAGTAGTGCAATGGATAAAATGATGGATTTGGAGTTAGGAAGATTCATCTTCTTGAGTTAAAATTCAGTCTTAGGTAAGTAACTATTTGTGTGATTCAAGGTAAGTCACTTAAACCTGTTTGCCTCTGTTTCTTCCTCTGTTAAAACAATTTTGGTATCTTTACCAAGAAAATCCCAAATAGGGGCATGAAAAGTTAGACATGACTGAAAAAATGATTAAATAATAAAGAAAAAAATAATAACTAGCTAGTATATATGTAACACTTACTATGTGCCAGGCACTGTACTAAGTTCTTTACAAATATTATCTCATTTAATTTTCACAACAACTCTGAAATGTAGATGCTAATATATACATTTTAAAGATGAGGAAACTGAGGCAAATAGGATTTAAGTGACTTGCCCTAAGTCACACAGCTGATCAGTATCTGAAGCTGAATTTGAACTCTGGTCTTTCGACTCCAGGTAGGGGTCATTTACTGTGCCACTTAGGTGCCTCAAGGAACCTTTTATGTAATAAATCCTGTTAAAATATGTGGAGGTCAAATGGTCCAACCTTTTCATTATATAGATAAGGAAACAAGCATAGAGATGTAAAATGATTTAACTAAGGTCATAAATTCTAAGGTAGGGGATAAGCTAGTTTCTCTAGACTCTAAACCCTCTCTGCTGTTATCATAGATTGCATTTAGCATATATCTCTTTTAATTAATAACTATTAAATATAAGGTCAGTTTCCTCACTAATAATAAAAGCAATAAAGGGTAAAATTTCCATTCTTTATTAAGCTAAAGGATATTTCAAAATTTTTTGCCATTCTTTTTTTTTTTTTTTTTTTTTTTTTGAATGAAAATTTCATAGTTTTAGAGTTTTTGACAAGGTCTTTTCCACAGATGTCATTTTAAGCATTGACCTTTTATGGTGATTTAGATGCTATTCTGTTAAATCCTATATTCCTTTTTTTGTCTTAAAATATCTGCCTGGTTAAGTAGTTGACCAATAAATATTTTACTTTTCATCTAAGAAGTCTAGGTCAGGTGACCCAAATTTTTATAATTGGTGCTTTTTCTTGCAATCAGGAATATAGATCTAGAGCTTGATAATAAAATCTTCTGCTGGACTCTTTTGTATACAGAATGTTTAGGAAAACATTAAGGAATGCTTTGATAAATGCCATTTGCAGCTTTTTATTGTTCCAACCAGCTTTACAATAAGCTTAAACATAGATTAAGTTAGAGAAAGAATGGCATTAAAAAATAAAAAGTAAAAAAATCCCCTTAAAATGAAAGAATTAAATTGCTTCTAGATTCTGATCTGCCACTATTTTCGTCATCTTTATCTTGAGGTGATTGCTCAGGTTTAACATTGGTTAGTGGCAATGTTTGGCACTCTTGATTATTAACATTCAACTTTTCTGTCAAAATAACATGAAAAGGCATCTTATAAAAAATAGATTGATAGAGGGGCAATTAAATGGTACAGTGGATAGAGCACCAGCCTTGAAGTCAGAAGGACTTGAGTTCAAATTTGGTCTCAGATCTATCACATAACAGCAATTGCATCAAACACCTATCCCCATTAATTAATTAAATTTAATTAAAAATAGAGAAATGAGATGAACAAACAGTAATGTTAACAGCCAGGATTTAATTTTAAGTTTCAGTTTTGGTCATCCTTAGCAACTATAATTTCCAGAGAGGGATCAGGCAGTTGTGTTCATAATTAGCTCATGCATGGCTATTTAAAGAGTATACATTGGATGATAACAAACTCTTTATTTAAGCCCATTACAGTTCTCACTCTTATTGTCACCTTCACCTTCCAAGAAGATTGACTGGTGTTTATTTAAATAAGATATTTTTAATACAGGCTCTACCAGCTGTTAACCTATTGTTCTTCCCAGAACCAAGTATCTTACAAGTCAATTAATCCTGTTCTTTTAACTTCTATCTCCATAAGGGGCAGAACTCCTTTTATCTACTTTGAAAGACTACTTTCTCTTCAAACTTACTATTTGGTTCTCCCAATATGCCTCCAAATCCCAAATTCATTCTGTCCCTCATATTCCTCTAAGACCAAAGGGTTCCTTTAGGAGCTGAAAAATGTAACCATGAGTAGAATCTTTTGTCCCTATAAAACGGATTAGTGAAACTTCTCTTTTAAGCCAAAGCTGCATGTCTACTTATGTTTTTCTCCCCTAGAATTTTCTATTGCCATAGACAATAGCAACTATGTTGGGAAAAATAAATGACTGACTGAAAAACTTTCTTGATAATTACTTTATTTTAGTATATTTTATTTATATATCCATTGAAACCAAAAATGCAAACATTTCATCTGCTTAAAATGATTCAGGTTTTTTTTTCATATTATGTAAAGAATTTGAAGAATTTTGTTCATGAATGTATAGATGATTTTTGCGGCTAACTCAGATTTTAATTGTTTTTCTTATTGCCTGTAAAGGGGAAAGATTTCTTTTGTTTGTAGTTTGCTCTCTGGCTCATTCTAGATATCCTCTGTATCACATTCATTTCATTTTTTTATATTTTGATTGACTTTTCAATGTGGATGTACCTCAGTGCAGATGAATGAACACAGTATTTCTGCAATGGAAAGGCATACTCTTGGTTTACAGTAATGGGTATTTATTTAGTAGCAAATTCAGGTTCCCTTATTAGGGGAAAACAGTCTGATATTTTGTAAAAGTCTGCCCTCTTGTGACCATAGATTGTAACAAGACCTTAGGTCTTAATTGTAACTGCTGTTAATATACAGTATTTAAAACAACCCTTCAAAGCTAAATCCACGTTCAGTATTTTTAGATTGTTTTATTGACATATTACAATGAGCACATTATAGAAACAATATAATTAAATTCAAAACATGATTTTTTAATATAGGTGATTGTGACTACTTCCATTAAGCATCATATTTTGGTGTCAGATATACAGTGTTTTGTTTTTTCATAAACCACAATATAAATAACACAGAATAGTCTTTAAAATTTGTTAATTCTACAAGCATTTTTAATCAGATATAATGTTAGAATCATATTCTATTTAGGCATTTGTTATCTCCTCATTTTTAGTACAACTTTGTTTTGTTGTTTAATAAGGTATTTTTAACATAGGCTTTACCAGCTGTTAACCTATTGTTCTTCCCAGAACCTAACTTATGTAGTTTATCATTAAATCACTGTATATAAGAGCTTAATAGTTTAATTTGAAGCAATTGATTTTTGTGTAGAAAGTATAATATTCCATAAGTTTTGACAGTATTTTATATTCATAAGAGGAAATAAGTGTTTTTCCTTAGGAAAGAGAAACTATAACGAATTCTCATTAAAAAATAATTAAACTTATTATTAGCACAGTGAACAAATCAAGTGGAAGGTAAATTACACTTGGTTTGTAAGATTACTTTAGCCTTTTATTATGCTTAATCAGCACTGAACCATTATTTATATTTTTCTAATTGAGTCAAAATAGTTCACTCTGAGGTTACATGGCTAATAAGTTAGATGAAAGTAAACTAGAACTGACTCCATGTCTAATATTTCATTATACCAACAGATGTCATTACATGACTAGTTTCTGGTTTACTTCTTAATGTAATTGTATTTTTATATTTTTTTCCTGACACTGTATTTCCTCTGCTTACTCTATAGTCTCTGTAAAATCCAAGAATCTCTTGTTTTCATTGGATTTTATGATTTATCAAGCAGTTTTAACACAAGAAAAATATCAAACCTTTTCATAGGAGCTGTGCAGCTATAAGAACATTATAATGTGTTTTGGACAGGAATTATTTAGTAATTGATTCATTTTTAAACAATGAAAACTGCTGGTTTCTGAATATGCTTTGTAGGTACAAAAATTATTTTGCACTTACAAATAGAAAATCAGAGTTTAAAAATTTTAATGTAAAAGGCACAGATTTTCATTTATCATTGTTTAAAGGAAACTTTTATCTGAAAGATTTTTTTTTTTCAGGCAAAAGAACAACAACAAAAAAACAATCCTCTGCTGTTTGCTTCTCTGATCTTAATGTCACTTTAAATATTGTATTCCATTAAGATATCTTATGTAAAAGAGGTGCTCAATAAACATCTTAGTTTTGAATTACTAGCAACAATATATCCCACCTTAAGAAGAATATAGGGTGGAATGTTAACATTTTATAGAAAGTTGAGTAAAATCAGTATATTATGGCATAAAATAGCCAATCTTTCATTTTTTAAAAGATAGATAATTTATACTGCTGTACATGATTACTTATTTTTTCTTTTACATAGTACTCAATGAACCTATAGCTGTCTCAGTTGTAGGCTTTGGAAGAAATACCTTGAAGTCTTGAGAATATTTCCTTTGTCGAGGCTCATCACCTGTCTAGTCTATTGACTGACTTGTTCCCTTTTATCTACAGGAACATAACCCTAGGAAGAAGCATAGATTTGGTTGACCTAAAATTTTTAATTACTCACTTTCTAAAATGAGTTGTGTTGAATCAATTGGAACTTTAAGTAATATATGACTTTAATATAAGGTAATTTAGGGCTTTACAATTTTCTTTCTTTGTTCTTGTACATTTTCTTTAAATAGGTATGAAGTACAGTATAGAATAAAAACTTGTTTTCTATTTTAACATTTCATTTTTTTTTTTTTTTTTTAAGTTTGGAAGTGTGTGGTTCTAAGCAATAACAAAAGTGAAAGTATATCTACAAGTTCATGAATAATTTAAAGTTGAACTGATTATAAGAAACTCCAGTTTTAAATGGTGAAGTATTATTTTGAATTGCTCTTTTGGTAATTATTGTGAAAGCACTGAAATATCTAATATCTGAGGAGTGTGACAATAAAATGTAAATTACACAGACTCCCAAACTGTGAAATTGTTGCTTTGAATATAAAGTGTATTTGACTGTAGGGTAAATTAGAAAACAAAGCCTATTATAAGCAGTGCCTAATAAGCCAATAAAGTTATTTCATGCATAAATAGACAATTGTTTTTGCAAATAACTTTTTGAAAGAAACATTTTCCAACTTTGAAGGATCCTGAGGGAGAATCTGTCTGCTGATTGTTTACATCCTTTTTTTTCATGGAGATAATCTTGTACCCAGAAAATGGTTTCTTGTAATGTCAGTTTCTTCTTGTCCCATAATAGGTTTTATATCCACACTGATGGATAGTGGAATTAGAAGTAGTATCAGAACTTCAGAGAAGCATCACAATGATGCAGATAAGCAAGAGACATATTAATATGAGACAGAAATTGATAAAGAGTTCCTGAAGATTTTGACGTGCTTGTTGAGGCATTTCAATAGTTGAAGCTCTTCTTATAGCAGAGCGGGTGAGGTACTGGACTTTCTCCATGATATCAGGAAGGCAAAGAGTAGTTGTTTGTGATTTCTAATTGTTCAGATTAAAAAAAATTTATGCAGATGTTGGTCTTCTTTTTGCAGAAATGGACCTAATAAAAGAAGAAAAATGTAGGAAAAAAGTTTAAATGATCTTTGAAGGGGGTGTATTCTTTAAGGTCATCTTACTTTAATATGGATTGATATTTTTAATTATAATACTATTTTACTGCTTCATAAAAACAAATCCCAGCAAACTTATTAAAATAAATTTCTTTATAATTTATTATCAGTAAAATTGTTTAAAATAAATTTCTTTATAATTTGCTATCAGTAAATATTTGATTTATGCACCTATTCTATATACATGTATTCCTAGGGTCACATAAAAATTTCTCTGGTAAAAAGGGGGTCATAAACAATACTATATGATGATCAATTCTGATTGACCTGGCCCTCTCCAACAATGAGATGAACCAAATGAGTTCCAATAGAGCAGTAATGAACTGAACCAGCTACACCCAGCGAAAGAACTCTGGGAGATGACTATGAACCACTACCTACAATTCCCTATCCCTCTATTTTGGTCCGCCTACATTTCTGATTTCTTTCACAGGCTAATTGTACACTATTTCAAAGTCCGATTCTTTTTTGTATAGCAAAACAACTGTGTGGACATATATATATATATATTGTATTTAATTTATACTTTAACACACATATTTGTCAACCTGCCATCTGGGGGAAGGAGGGAAAAAGTTGGAACAAAAGGTTTTGCAATTGTCAATGCTGAAAAATTACCCATGCATATATCTTGTAAATAAAAAGCTATAATAAAAAATAAAAAAAAGGGGGGGGTCATAAGTGGAAATCCTGGGCTAGAATAGGAGGGAAGAGGAAAACTGTCATGAGTGACAAGTTTAGAAAAATGAGGTCATAGAGTAAGAGAGAATTGTGATAGAATTTTATAGTTCAAGGCCTTACAAATGAAGCATTGGGGTGATTATGTAACCTTTGTGGTCTGTGTGACAACCTCTTTGACTATTTTAGGTAGCAGTAGCTAGTTGGCAAAGTGGAAAGGTTATTGGGTCTCAAGTCAGGAAGCCCTGACTTCAAATTCAGTCTCAGACATTTCTCTGTTGTGTGGATAGGTTATTTAATCTCTCATGTGCCAAATGGGGATAATAAAGTAGCTCCCTCCAAGGGTTTTTTAAGGATAAAATGAGACAGTTTTTATAAAGTTACTTTACAAACCATAAATTACTATATGAATGCTAGCCATAATGATGATGGTGATGGTCGGGGTGGTAGTGGGTTGAGGTCATGGAATTTTGAAGAACTTTGTGGTTAAGTACAGTGATCTACTTGAAATTGAATCACTAATGAGTATTGTCAGTGATTGGGCCGCAAAAAAATTGGCACCTGGGTAAAGGCAAGGCGGTTTATAGAATCACAGAACTCAGGCTGGAAGAGATTTCAGAGGTCATTTAGGCCAATCTTCTTATTTTATAATGAGGCCCTGGAAGTTTGGCCCAGGAACAGAAGTGTAGATGTGATGCCAGAGGTAGGGAATGCAGTGCGGAGTAGTGCTCTCCCTACTATGTAAGGTATAGGAAAAGAATGAGCAGCATTGTACCAGATAATAAGTAGTGAGCTTAGTGGGGGGATTGGGCTCATACATTATTGTTAGTACATTATTTGGTGATAGCAGTTAGGTGGTGTAGTGGATAGAGTCCCTGTCTTGAAGTCAGGAAGGCTAATTTTCCTGAGTTCAAATCTGGTCTCAGGATATTACTACCTGTGTGACCCTGGGCAAATCACTTTACCCTGTTGGCCTCAGTTCTTCATCTGTTAAAAAAAATGAGCTGGAGATGGAAATATCCTTGCCAAGAAAAACCTCACCTGTAGTCATGGAGAGTCAGACACAAATGAAATAAATGGACTTGGACCAGATAAGAATTAAAAAGTATAGAGAAGGTAATGTGGAACAAGAAGGAAATTAGTAAGTTTTAAGAAAGCAAGCACAGAAGTCTTTTAAAAACTTATGGTTGAGTAAGAATAATTTTTTTTTTTGAAAATTGAGTGAGAAGCTGGACTTGTAATTTGTTTGGTATAGGGAGAGGTCCCTCTGAAGGAGCATAGCTTTTTTGCAGTTCAAAGGAGGGACATGAGCCTTATATCCTTCTGTTATAGATACCATTTCTTTATACAGTATACTATGCTACTTCTCACTATACACAGTCTTTAAAGAAAACTTAACTGATCAGTTATTATACTATAAATGATATGTTTGAAAGTTATAGAATTTTAGAGGTAATGAGAATGCGCCTTACAAGTTTGACTTCCTTAATTGTCCAGGTGCATTGAGAAAGGGGGGATATTGGGCTTTAGAAGGCACAGATTGACTTTAAGAGGGAACCAAAGGAAAGATGGGTTTTCTGCCCTACAATCTTTTTATCTCATGTTCATATTTCTGAAATAACTTAAAATATTTTATAAATATGATTAGATTAAAAATACGTTTGATGTACATATTGAACTCTTGGTTTGTATGTAACCAATTAATTGAACCGAGCCAATATATGGTGGCAAATTCCAGATTGTAATCAAGGACAACTGCAATAGATTATCTAGAACCTATTACTATTGAAATTCAGATTTTTATCCGTAGAGATAGAACACATGTGCATGTGTGCATATGTGTGTGTGAGTGACTCATGTTTTTGAAAGTTCTTTATGACATGTATTATATTATAGCTAAATTTATAGTATGCTTGGCAGGTTGATGTTTGTGTTTCTTTTCACAAATAGCCATGCTGTGAGTTGCATATCTTTTCATTATCTACCACAATTGATCCTGTTAGTAGCCATAAATGATGTTTGACAGAGTCTAGTGAGGAGACAAAAATTCATATTTTGCCTACTATTTAAAAATTAAACTCCTGGGATAATCAGTTATGGTATCAAATTTTCAATTTTGGCCTTGTCACCTCATATAATATTCAACTTCCATAATACTTATTATCATTATTTTTTTCTGAGGCAGTTGGGGTTAATGTGACTTGCTCAGGGACATATACAGTACAGCTAGGCAGTGTTGTGTCTGAAATCAAATTTGAAGCCAGATCCTCTTGACTTCAGAGCTGGTATTTTATCCACTGCACCACCTAGCTGCCCCCATAATATTTGTTTTTTGAACGTATTTTGTATAATTTAGGTGTATGAAAAACAGAATTAAGATATTTGTGAACTCCGCATTTAGCATCGGAACATTTATTATGGAAGATGCCTTAGAAAAAATTTTATTTGTATAAAAATAAAATAATCTTTTGAAATACAAGCAGTAGGTAGCAGTATTACATGAAAAATGTACTCCTTGCTTATGAAAATACATAAATTTTTTCAAGGCATTACAGTTAATCCTTAGTCTCTTATTCTAACAGGCTTCTGTTGTTTTACTTTGTTTCTTTTGCTGCTTGTTTTCTAACCATTTTTTTTTATTAATAAAAAATACAAATGGGAAGTAAGAGAAGATGAAACTTAAAACCAATTAATATGCTATTTTTTGTAGACTTTACTTTGAAAATGCAGATATCTGGGGGTGGGGGAGGAGGGGAAAAATTGGAACAAAAGATTTGGCAATTGTTAATGCTGTAAAATTACCCATGCATATATCTGGTAAATAAAAACTATAATTAATAATAAAAAAACAAACTTTAAAAAAAAAGAAAATATAGATGATACCTTTGTTTCATGGAATTATTAAGTTATTTATTAAGTGCCTAATACATACAAAGGTCCTTAAGGAAGTTAGATTTTAATAGAGCTGTAGTTTGCAAACTTTTTTTGGGGGGGGGCTTATGGCTCCGTATTCTTTGCTGGAAGTTGGTAACTAGGAAGGAAACCTGGGCATCCAGGCTCCTTATCCATTACCCAGGCTTCTGCCTTTACTGTCCCACTCTAATCCCTCTTTTTTTTCTTTAATTCTGTAGGATTTTCCCAGGTAAACAAGCAGTTTTGCATCTTACAGAATAGTTATTATACTTCTTGCCATACTAAGCTTGGGAGATCTAGCAACAGACTATAGCTAAGGATAAGGGAACTTGGAAAATGTGGATATTCCAGATATGGTTGGGTATAGGGAGGAATTTTGCAACAAATCTGAGAAAATTCACAGCATACTACTATGAGAAATAGTAATAGAGGGATAAAACAAATGTGAAGAGGTATTCAGGGAAGGGTGTTTTGATCAAGGGTTATGAATAAAAACTATAGGGAAGTAGATTATCATGTCTTTATAGTAATAATCGTAATACTGATTTGATTATTCTAAGAGCAGGAGTTAGAGATGGCGTGTGGTTTATGTCTATTGGCTAGATGTTGGTCTCTTTGTAGCTGTTTGAATAGGATATAGTCGAGTCTTGGACCTGTTAGATGACATGTGTTAGGTGTGTTTTTACTCACTGATCCCACTCCCAGAAAAATCCCAATGTTGAGGGCGGAAGGAGGGTTATCAACAAATTTACTTGAAAAGAGAATTCTGTTTGGCCACATTATGAAATGTCATCATTATCTATGTCTTAGGAGTTGAAAAGACACTTTCATTTTGTCTACTTAAATGCATATATTGAAAAAAAGAATTCCCCATATAATTTGGCTCAACAATAACCTGTTCAGCCTGTGCCTGAATGCTACCACCAGGCTCCAGTACTCTTGGAAAAGATACTGACAGATTACATTTAGAAATTTTTTGTTAAGAAGGATGGTGACTAGACCTGCAGTGTATTATTCATTGGAGTCATACTAATTGTACCATTTCTTCTAGACTTTGTAGTTCTTTTTAGAATTTAACTTTTCCTTTTTAGCACTTGGAATTTGCGGAACTTCCTGGCTCTTTATAATTTTTCCCGGCCATTTACTATTCTTTTTACATATCTCAAAATTAAACAATTTCTTTTCAAAGAATCCTCTGATTCAGCAGCTATAGTTTAGGAAACTTCCTTTTTATTTCTGCTTGGGTATTACTATAGTTAACAAATCAGGGTTTGAAGACTGTATTTTGCTAGTATACCTTTTTTACAAATTGAGTCACTTTAGAGAAAAAGGGTATGGATAATAGTAAATTTTTGGCTATTTATGGGATAAAACAATAGGTTTGATTACTAAAAACTTTATAGAGTTGATTATTCTTGTACTATTTTTGGGCAAGTTGATATTGAGGGAATTCATCATAAGAATTCATGGTTTATTATGTCATCACTTTTGTTTGTTTCCAGAAGGCAGTTTTGGTTGATTGACTTTATTTTAAAGCTTTTTAAATGTGAAACTATTGTAGATATAATTAAAGGTGCTGTGGAGGAGCAGCATTTTACACTTCTCAGAATCTAAACCCTATCTTTGAAATGTCTTGTAACTTCTGTAATATTACCTATCTGGTGATTGTCTAGTGATAATCAGACCTTAATACATAATCTTATGCTGTCTCCAAAGATTACCAAGACCTTACCATCATCCTACCTTTGATGCTCTGAGGACCATCTCATCAGCATCTTAAGTTACTGAGTAAGTTAAGGAACTCTGGGCTTTACTACCACCACTTCTTCAGCCTACCTGTCTTTTGCAGGGACTCTGGAGCTTTTTCTCTCTGTATCCTGATCTCTTGACAAAATGTTTTATGATAAATGCTTATTTTTAAAAATTATTATTCATTCATTGGAAATGAAATCTTTGAAAGCTTAAAATTTTATCCTCAATTGAATCTATAGCTAGCTAATCTATTAGTTAGAAGAGCAACTCATATGCTTCCCTCCAATTTGCTAATCTTTTATTGCTTCATATTTTCTTTTGACCTTGCTGGTATGTATTTTTGTCCCAGAAATTATTGAAACAGGTTGGAAAAGTGTATATTTGCCTTTGTAGTAACTTTCAGTCTTAATTGAGCCTTGATTGCTGCTTGTCATATGAATCAGTTTGAAAGATCTTTTCTGACTTCTTAAAGGAAGCAGAACTTAACCTTGTATGAGATTTAAGATCTTTTTCTCCATTTCTCCATCATTCTTTCTTCCCCTTCCTTCTATCCTTCTGTTTCCATTAATCCCTCCCTATCTTTTTTCCCTTTCCGTCCCTAAATAAGGAAGTGAGGAATTCCTTATATGTTTACTGTTGAAGTCATGATGATAGCATACATGACCACTAGAGGTCCTCAGACTACTGCATTTTCTTTGGGCCTACTCATTAATTTTTAGCGTTTGAGTTATTACATTGCAAGCAAATCATTGTTGAAAAAGAAAAGAGCATTAGTGTTATTTTTTCCATGACCAGAAAGTGGGGATTTAGCCATGATTCTGTAGCTAACTAAATACTTTATCTTTAAGAACATAAGTGCTCTTTTAAAGTGAAAGCACTTTTCATAAAGTGTTCTGATCACTTCTGGCCAATCATGTGTTTGATATTTTGGGAAAAGTCAATTGATTCAATACAATAATAGTCAAAGAGAAATTTCACAGAGAATTTCTAATGTCACCATATCTCAGAGTGAAGGTGGTGAGAAGGTAGTTTATAAGACATTAAGAAAGGTTGCCTGAATTTTCAAATTTGTCAGCACATGAAGGGTCAAAAAAGAACAGCAGTCAACATTGCACTCTCCACTGTGCCCTCCCTCCTCCTCCCAATCTCAAACTTACCCTTTTGAATTCTGAGAGATAACCTTCTTGTATTAAGCATATACTGTATGGGAGGCACAGTAGGAACTGGTGCTACAAAAAAGGGCAAAAAACCTCATGTCCTTATGATGGGATGACTTATAAATAATGGAACACACAATATGTATACAAAGTATAGGGAAGGTATTCTCAGAGAAAAAGGTACTTGTGCCTAATGGGGACCTTCACTAGATAATAGATTTTGAGCTGAGTCCGTGCAGAAACTAGAGGAGCTGGAGCTGGAGTTGGAGTTGAGGAAGTAGACCATTCCAGTGATGAGGGATCACATGCAAAGTATATTTGTGCATTTAAAAGACATTTCACAAAATAACTTCTTCTGGGGTGCAGATTATCTAAGGAAATTAATCACACTAGTATATCCCATGGTGCTAGAAATCAAACATTTTGTCTATTAAGAAAATAATATTTTATGTAAGTTAAATTTTTTAAATTTCCTTAAAATTTAACAATTTATATTTAAAAGTTTAAAGCCATTTGAAATGACTTAATTCCTTATTAAAATTCAAATGGAAAAATCCCAATATCTCTTCAGGGTTCCAGTTGATGCCAAAATTTTAAGAGATTTAATTCCTTTTCTTTAACAGTTTTGTTAGTTTTGTTTTTATAATGTCCTATATCATTACATGCCACATTTTAAAATATTATATATGTATTTACCATCAAAAATTCCATGGTCATTCCAGGGTCACACAGCTTGTGTGTGACAGGAAGGACAGGAATCTCAGGAGTTGTTCTTTCAAGATTGAACCTTTATACATTTTTTTTTTTCTTTTTCTTTTTTTGAGGCTGGGGTTAAGTGACTTGCCCAGGGTCACACAGCTAGGAAGTGTCTGAGACCAGATTTGAACTCCGGTCCTCCTGAATTCAAGGCTGGTGCTCTATCCACTGCACCACCTAGCTGCCCCTTCTTTATATGTTTCATGCTGCCTTGCAGTTTGTCCTATTCAGATGAGGTGATTTGACTCGAAATACAATGAAGCCTATACTGTGATAAACTAGTTTTATAATAGGATTTTGTAATATATTTATGCTAGATGGGTGGTATTATATTTATATTGACCTATATTTGAGAAAGAACTTGAATACTCACTTTTTGTGAGTATTCACAAATGGAGATATTCACAATGGAGATATCATTGCTCATCATTTCACTGAGTGCTTAGGGCAAGGAAATTCATGTGAGAAACCAGCATTGGTCAATTTAGGGGACATTATTAGCTTTACCAAAATGTTGGGTCCTTTTTGACATTAGCTAAATTAAACTATTCCCTAGCGTTGAGTGGTGTGCTTTGCGCAGAAGTCAAATTTCATTTGATTGAATCAAGGCATAATCAAAAATTTCAGTCTTTGAGAATTTTGAGCTTTTGGAGTCTCTCCAGGTCTCTCCAAGGTATATCTACTTTTGCTTTCTTCTGTCATCTTTCAATTGAAACCTTATATAAAAATCAGCTTTTAGTTATTCAAACTGTAGTGTGAATTTGTCAGCATTTTAAGCTTTATATCTTAGTAGGGAATGAAGAAGTTCTCTTCCACATTATTGTAATTTCAGGTGTCAACAGAGCAGGTGGGAATGTTTTTGGGTTTGGGCAAAGGAATTTCAGGAAGGAGTGTTGACTTGGGATTTTTTTTTTCTTCCCCCTAATTCTTACAGAAAAAAGCTTTGTAACTGGATAAGCCACTTAGTTCTTCTGGTTATCAGATTGTTTTAAAATTAGGGGAATCTGAGCTAGATCACTCTTAAGATCTCTTTCACCTCTTAGAATTAAAAATTTAATTTATCATTCCTTGCATTTTTCTGGTACTTCTTACATTTTGCTGAGTGCCTATGAAAGACTGGCTTAAATGCTAAGAACACAAAATAGTCATTCAAGGCATGTTCTAGAGAAAACAAAACAAGTTTTCTTTACCATCTCTTCCCCTTCCCCCGCCCCCGCAAGTACAGTGATACTTGAAGCTTCAAATAAAATCCAAGGACATATATGTAAAATTATGTCTTAGAACCATATTTCGCTACTCTACTAAACAAAAGAACATAGAAGGGGAAAAACTTTAAGTCATTCATTTGCAGAAATATATTAAATCACATGCAAAGCCAAATGAAATAGTTCAGAATATTCTAACAGAAAGACACTACAGTATTAAAATTAAGTTGTTATTTAATTAGGAAAGAGTGTTTTGCTCTGTGTTTGATAAATATTTTGAGGATTACCAAGTAGCTTTAAACACTTTGCATTCAGTCTAGTTTAGATAACAATTTTCAACATAATGTTGGGTCATGTAGCAGTGATGCTTTTTTTTAAAAGCATTTTCTTTTGAGAAGAAAGAAAAACATGTCTTGAAATATTCTTTAAATTTTTTTTTTTTTAAAAACAGTTTATGGCTTATACCACTTCAGTTTGTTAATTTCAGTGTAGAGAGTTGTAACTGCCACTGAAGCAAGCAAATAAATCCTGTCTGAATAGTCACAAGAATACTGGCTGGCGATTTTACAGGATTCAAGTAAAAAATCTTATCTTTATGCTATCTTTTAACTTAATCTTTTCATTTAATATTAATAGGAGCTGAGAAGGAAGAAGCATATAACAGCAATGTTATAAAAGATGCTAAAACAAATAATAGTTTTAAAAATGAAAAATATGTTTAAAGTTATGCAGACTTTTGATGACAGAGAGACAGACTTATTCTTCTCTCAGAGATGGAAAAAATACTTTTCTGAGATTTATGCCTTAATGTGTTCCAGAGCAAGTGCTTTCATTTTATATAAAATTAAACTTTTTTAGTTAAGAGTTTTACATGATGTTAGCTGACTCAGAAAAAAAATGCACAAACCATTAAAAAACACCAGCATGGTTTGTTTCAACATGTTTAAAACAAAAAAGACTAAAATCTGAAAAAGAAGTCTCTTACCTTGGCTGCTCATATAATTATGAACAGATAGTGTAGTGTGCTCTCAGTTGCCTGAAATCCTAGTATTTTGCTGGCAACTATTTTTTGAGTGTCACCACGTTTGTGGAAACAGTTGAAGTAGGTGGAGAAAGAAAAAGTCAGAGGTTTCAGGGGGAGGATTCGTGATGTCATATAGTAATTGGGAAGTTGTGATTGGTTATCATATGCCCCCTACACTGAGATTATCCAACCAAACTCACTGGATCTGTGATTAATATTACTTTAGTATTGTAAAGGTCATCAATCAGCATTTGATATTTTTATTCACTGAATGGGAAAAAAAAAGCAGTTTAAGGCTTGTTCTTGGGATAAAAGAGAGTGCCTTATTTGCTTGTGATATTTTATTTTCATAAAGCTTTTATAGGATTTTCCTCACCTTGAACTTAGAAAAATTTTTATATATTGTAAAGTTGTACATGTTTATAGATGCTTGTATAATGTAAAATTTCAAATAGTAAACAATGTTTATAGAACTTTTCTTTACAGTTGTAGTAATAAGAATAATGAAATTGAAGCTTCTAATTGGATACATTCCTATTGAGCTGCTGGATCAAAGTGCTGTCTCTATACAGTTTTACATTTAATCCTGTAATTGTCCAATAAATTACAAAGAATTGAAGTTTTTCATTTAAACATAAGTTGATATATTTACCCTTAGCAGGTGTGCACATGTGTGTATCATACACACACACACACGTATTATCACTTTAAAGGTTTTTTGTTTGTTTTTTTGGAAAGTTTTTGCAAAAGAATGTTTGAAAGCTAAGCAACAACAAAAGCACATGCTGTTGCTTTTAACACTTCCGTTCTACCTTGGTCTCTGGAGAGAATGGGTTTAGACATGGCACATTTCTATATAGCATTGATTCCATCATAATTTTATATATAATTACTGCATCTTTGCTGGATTAGTTGAATTCAGCAATCTTTTAGGCTGGATCCCAAAGGTTGTACCTTTCTAATTTGTATACACATAAGGAAGGATCTATAAAATATGTGTTTAATAATAGGTAACTATGTACATTTAAATTCAAATTTAGTGAAACAGTTAAATGGAGATTACTGGTGTATGTGTGTTATATGTGTGTATATCTTTAAAGGTAATTATTTCTCTAACACATTTTTATTTCTGCTTTCAGAAATAAAAGCTTAAGTTTAATATGTTAGATACGTGTAAAACATTTCAAAATATATTTTTACAGGGAATTAGTGTTTTAGAGATTTTTGTTGTTGTTTTTCATCTTGTGTTCTGTGCTTAACTTTGAAATTTGTAAAGAAAACCATAACATTTATTATACATTTCAATATGCATTGACATTAGTTCCACTTCAGTAATTGAAGTAGTCTCTAAAATGTGCAGCAGTTATTTTGTGTGTCCTTAAATGGAAATCATCTGGTATTCCTCTGGAGGAAGATAAAAATCCATATCTGGGAGCATTTCCTTCTCCTTTTACTTAAAGAACCAGTACAAACTGATTTTAAAACAATTTTTGGAAGAAAATGTTTTACGAAGATAAAGCAAAAATAGAATACTATTAAAGTATACATAAAAATGAATGAAATGAATAGTTTTTTCCCCTATAAATTCTTATTCATTGATTTCTCTTGTTCTCAGATTTAATACTTTTTTTCCACATAAAAAACTAGGTTATGTAGCTAAAATCTAATGTCCCATTCATTTGAGATCATATAATTGTTATTTTTGTGAACTTTCATAAAGAAGAAAATTCAGAATATGGGACATTTAAAACATTTAGTATACATAGTGATAGTATGACATGGGGAGAAGCAAAGCAAATTGATTCATGGTAACTTTAAAAAGTTGCTTTAAATCTAGACTATCTATTAAAATCTGGATGGATATCTATTTTATTAGAAGAGGAAATATTTGAAGTTATTTTAAAAAGTTTGCAGTTCTTTGAAGTTGGAATTGGGTAGTAATAGTTTGATACAACTATTGGTATGCTCAGTTCTAATACGCTTGATATATATATATATATATATATATATATATATATATATATATATATATATATATATATATTTATGTCTGTTCACTACCTAGGGATTCAGAAAGTTAATAGTAATAATAGTATGTGGGAATAATAAAATCCAAACAAATAATTCTTTCTCTTTTGTGGAGTATTAAGAGATACTTGGATTTGGCACACTCTTATCTCGCAGCCTAAGCCCATTTTAAAAAAACAAGGAATTGAAACACTTAAATGTATATTTGAGTGTGTACTGAAAATCAGAATTGCTGTACATTCCAGGTACTATGCTTAACAGCAGTATTTCAAAAAGATAATTTGCTTTCAAGGAACTTACATTATTTATCATAGGAAAAAACAGTACATGAAAGAGTGTGAGGTAGGGGCTCAGGACTGAGACTTACAAGTAGTGAAGAGAATTGAATTGATGTTGGAGGTGATCCCGGCTGGTATGAGTATTCTTTAAAAGAAGGTTCTGAGGTGGAACTCACCAACTGGAGCAGGAGACAGATTTGGTAGAGACGCTGGCTAGAAATTGGCTGGGTTCAGCTTTGTGCTAAGCACTGTGGATGTTGTTACTGAGGGAGTGGGGGTGGGGATTTATGTGGGGCAAGGTAGATAATGACAGTCTTCTGAACAAAGTAGGGGCGGACTTAGGCCTTGCACATTGCTGATGGCAGAACAGATGCCTGGCAAGATGGGGATGGGGAGAAGCTTTTTTGCTCTATGTAATTGGGGCCAAGCAGAGGGGGGAGCTACAAAGTCTAATTTAGTCTTCCTTAAAGGAAAGTTTTGGGTGGAGTTTATTGCTTTGCCCTCCAGCATTTTTGTGAGTAGGCAGAGGAGGCTAGCTTCAATGGTTACTATTGCCTCAGCATTTTGCTTTGATTTTTTTTTTTTGTTCTTTTCAAGTCAACAAGTATTTATTTAGTTTCTACTATTTGCCAGGCATTCTGTTGTGTCCTATACAACGAAATGTGAAAAATAATGCCTGTCCTCAAATTGTTTACAATCTAATGAAGCTAGGTAGGAAAAAACATCCTGAGTAAAAATTTTGTTTTAATTTAAAAGAAGTTACATAGGCTAATTGGGAAGATCATCTCAAAGAGAAAGGCTCTACTAGCATTTAGTGAACCAACAAAGATTTCTTGTGGAATTGTAGCTGAGATTGAACTCCTTTCAGGAGATTGATGCAAAAAGGAGAGAGTTCCAGGAATAAGGGATAAAATGAGTCAAGAGATTTTTGTTATAGGACCTTCAGGGAAGATCAATGTCACCTATTCCTGGGCATCTGGAGGGGAAATTAACTATAGACAAAGACAGGTGGGACTAGGATATTCTAGTGTTAGTTATACTGTTTTGCATGATTTCATTACTTTCTTTGAATTCATATGCTTCCCAATTTTTCTATGCACATCACACTTATGGTATAAGAATATTCTGTAGCATTAATTTATTGTAATTTTTTAGCCATTCCTCAATTGGTGGTCTTATATATATATTTTTTTCCTTTTCCCCTCTTTTTAAAACTTGTGTTTTATCTTTCCTCCCAGTTGTATATCAAAAGTTTTAGTAGCCATTTTTATGAGATTTTGAATTCTAGATTTTACTCCTTCCTTCCCCTCTTTCTAAAATGGTAGGCAATTTGATAAAGTTTATATATATGTATATATACATATATATACATATATATATATATATATGCGCAATTATGTAAAACATGTTTTCTTCTTAGTCCCAATTATGAAAGAAGAAAGAGATCAAAAAGGAAAAAAAAGCCATAAAAAAAATAAAGTGAAATAAATGTGGTTCAATCTGTTCTTTATTTGGTTATGGATACAATTTTTTATCATGGGTACTTGTCTTGTACTTGTCTTGGGGTCATTGTGTTTCTGAGAAGAGTTAAGTCATTCATAACTGATTATTATAAGGTATTGCTGATACTGTGTACACAATATTCAGGTTCTGCTCATTTCAATTTGCATCAGTTCATATAAGTCTTTACAGGTTTTTCTGAAATCTGTTTGCTCATCATTTCTTACTACACAGTGGTATTCCATTTTATTCATATACCATAAAACTATTTAGCCATTCCAGATTATGGGGAATGACTGAATAAATTAGGTTGAATAAGCTAGAATGAACTGAATAAGCTGAATAAGCTAGGATGGCTTAGCTCTTCTCAGCAATATAGTGATCCAAGACAGTTCCAATAGAATTCTAATGGAAAATGCCATCCATCTGCTTCCAGACAGACAATTATGGAGTCTGAATATGAATCAAAGCATACTGTTTTTCATTTTTTTTAAGTTTGCCTTACATCAGATAGCTTGCTGCCTTGGGGAGAGAGGGAAGAAGGGACATAAAGTTTGGTACTCAAACTTTTACAGAAATGAATGTTAAAAACCATCAATACATATATTTGGAAAAACAAAATACTATTGAGGGGGGAAAAAAGAATAGTGACAGAATTTTGAATTAGATTCTCTCCTGAGCTGCCCTTCCCCATCTTTTTAAGAAGGCAAGTAGTTCGATATAATTTATACATGTGAAGTCATAGAAAACAAATTTTCTATAAGACGTCTTGTTAAAGAGAACAAACAACAAGAAAAATAAAGTTAAAAAAAAAATGCTTCAACCTGCATATAGAGCTCATCAGTTTTTTTTCCCTAAAGGTGGATAACATTTTTCATAATGGGTCCTTTGGGATTGTCTTGGATCATTATCTTGATCAGAGCAACTAAGTCATAATTGATCATCCTTAAAATTGATCATCCTATTACTGTGTGCAATGTCCTAGTTCTGTTCATTTCATTTTTTGAGTTCATACAAGTTTTTTTTTTTTTTCTTCAGGTTTTTCTGAAACCAAACTGCTTGTCATTTGTTAACATAAAATTGTATTCCTTCATAGTTGTATACCATTTCCCAATTGATGAACATACCATCAATATTCAACTCTGCTCCCACAGAGTTGCTACAAATACTGTTGTACAAATAAGTCTTTTTCCTTTTTCTTAAATCTCTTTGGGATCTGAGCCTATTAGTGGTATTGTTGAGTCCAGGGGCATGCACATAATTCCAAATTGTTCTTCAGAGGGGTTGGACTAGTGACTACCAGCAGTACATTAGTGTCTCTTTCTTTGCCACATCCAGCATTTGTCCTTTTCCTTTTCTGTCATGTTAGTCAATTCTCTAGGTGTGAGGTGGTCTCTGAGACTTCTTTAAATGTACATTTCTATCATCAGTGCTGATTTATGAGCATTTTTTTCATCTTAGTAAGGATAGTTTTGATTTCTTCTTTTGAGAATTGCTTTTTCATGTCCTTTGATCATTTAATCAACTACTTGGGGAATGGCTCTTATTTTTTATAAGTTTGATTCTGTTTTCTATATATTTGAAAAGTGAAGCCTTTATTAGAGAAACTTGCTGTAAAAATTTCCCCATTACCTTTTTTTTTCTTTTAATTTTGGCTACATTAGTTTTGCTTGTGCAGACCATTTTTAATTTTGTGTAATCAGAATTAGCCATGTGGCAGAACATCTCATATTTACCAACATAAGATCAAAATGGACATGTCATAAACATATTAGAAGAATGAAGAATAAGATAGGGAGTTTATCATGAACAGAAATGGGATTGTCATAGTGGACAGTTTTAATTACATAAAGTGGCCTAGGATTTCCTAATATTTAACAATTTTTGCTTAAGTGCTTTGGCCCACATGAATCATAAGAAAGATGGTGTTTTAACTGGGATTAGAACCTTAGTCTAGAGCTATAAAATTTTTCTTGAAGCCTCATCATACTATGAAAATGAACCCTGGCCTCCTCAGTGTTTTTTTGTCATAACCCAAAAATCTAGCAAGACATACTTGTCAGCCATAATTACAGTGGGAACTGGATGGCTGTTTCCAACTATCAATCTGGAAAAACTTAAGAAGTGGACTAGAAAGGGAATATGTTTCAACCTTTACAGGACTAGCTAGAGTTCCTAAAATGTGTGTTTTTAAAATTAGCTTTAAAATTTCATTCTACTGTAATCCCATATTTCTGTATTAGAGGCACAGTAGATAGAAATCTGTCAGGAAGACAGAGTCTTCACCCAAGAAGTCAGGAAGTCTTGACTACTTCCAAAAATAGGTCTTACATATTTAAGTTGTTACTTCTTTGTCAGGAGGTAAGCTGAATTCATCTTCCTTTGGCATTGGGGTTGATCATAATTCTTAAGTGTAGCAGGCCATCTTAATGTGGGTTGACCTATAAAACCAGGTTGGCTATAAAACAACAGCATTTTTTGGAGGAAGAAGTATTCACACTAGCAAAATTACATTTGCCTTGAAGTTTTGAAGGTTGTGTGGGGTGCCTCCTTGAATTCATGTCTCATACATGGAGATTTAAACCTACCCAGTTATTTAATGCCCAATGTTTTCTCATCATTGAAACAACTTATATTCTTGATTGTTTTCTTTAATAAAGCAATAAAAATATGGCAAAGCAAAGAAATAACAAAACGATGAGATTGTTAAAATCATTTAAAAATTTTGGGCATAACTATTTTTTTCTCTTTGAATTGGTTAATTTGGTTTGCTTCTCTTTTGTGAAGCACCCTCATGTACTTTGTAACTTTTGGTTTATATTACTGTTCTCTTTTGGTCTTAGTTTATTTGCATTAGGTGATGTAAGGAGATTCTTATATCTAAAAAAGCATTAGTAGAGTGTCTCTTCAGATAGATTGTTCCTGGAAACAGGAAAATTATCTGTATTATTTGATATGTGATGAGTAATGACTGAGTTTAGAACTAAAAGGGAGATAATAGATTTGAAGAAGAGCAAAGATTCTATTGTTCATTTGCTATTGGGATTACTTAATATATATTACATTTGAATCTACAATGATTTGAATTTTGAACAGCAGCAGTATATTAAACTTTGTATAAATGATTAAATATTTCTTTGGTAAAATGCAGGAGAACCATGTTGCCATCTAGTTATGGCTTCTGGGTGTCATATCTTACATTTGGGTATCATTGCATGTTGCCATTATCTTATTGGTATAAGCATAGGAGATTTCCAATATTTCCAAATGATTTTTGACCTCAAGAAATAATTTCTTTAAGATAATAATAACCAGTAAACTAGCCAAATTATTTGGTATTTCTTATTTGGCCATTATGTTTCCCAGCATTGTCTTTGGCAGGACCTAGAAGATTTATGATCCGTTTGGTCAGTTTCTTTTTATATGTTTAATTTGAAATTTTTATAAATGTCTTGAAAGATAGTGTAGGGGATCGCTTTTATTTGTATTTTCATTATCATCATCTTGCTTTGTATATCGTAAATCCTAGTGTTAAGTTAAATTTGCTGTTCATTAAATTAAAATTGTGCAGCCACTTTTATGTAATTGTTCTCTGATTAATGATATATTTAAAAGTTTTAAATGTATATGCATATATTATTTCATGTCGGTACCAAAGTAATCCTGTGATGTAGGTGTTCCATTTTACAGATAATGAAACTGAAATTCAGAGATATTAAATGACTTGCCAGTGGTCACAAATGTAATAACTGTTAGAGGTGAGTTTCAAACCCGAATCATTTTGAATCCTAGGGCTATAGGACTCCATTTAGTTTTTGTAGCTATATCAATTGTACATTTTTATTATTATCTTAATTGCATCCCTTTTGTTAATGATTTTCTTGAGTTTCTACCTAGCAGTACAATTTCTGGGTCAAAGTATACGGGTATGGGAATTTTAGCCACTCATTTCATAGTATCCAATTACTTTACAAAATAATTATTCCAATTTCTAGTCCATCAGTAATCTATTACTATGCCTATCTTACTGCAATTCCTTCAACAATTTGCTAAGTATGAAGTGAACTCATATTAGTTTTGACTTGCTTGTCTCTCATTCTTAGTAAGTTGGAAAATTCTTTTATATTCTTAATAACTTAGAATTTCTTTTTTTTTGAGAAAATTTTTTTATCTTTTGACCACTTCTATTGGGTACTAACCGAGAGAGAGAGAGGAGTTTTAATTTTTTCATGTTATTAATAGGAAATGTTTTCTTAAGGGCTAAAGGCAGTCACAAAATATAAAATATATAATTTTGACATTGAAAATTAGAAGTTTTGCACAAAGTTGCTACATGTGTGATGATAAATGGAGGAAAAATAGATCTGATTTCTTGGATAAAGTTTTGATATTCAAGGGGGTGTGTGTATGTCCATATATGCACATAGCATTCTTTTTATTTTTATAATTAAATATTCCTGTCTTATTTTTCTTTTGATATGGAGGACTTGAAGTGTTTTAAAAGATTTTTTTTTGCTGCATTAAAAAACAACAAAAACATAGCAGTAACAATAATATTTAGCAAAATTGAGGCCCTTTTTTTTTTTTTTTTCTTACTATGTATCTATTCTCACGTAACGTTTCCTCTATTTAAAGTTACACATTATTGCATGGTGTAGGATATGGGAAATGTTTTCCACATATTTTATTATATCCTAGATAGGTTAAAATAAAGTAGAGAGGTAAGGAGAAGTTCTCAGGATTCTGGTTAGGATTGTTTTTATTTTTTATTTTTTTGAACTCAGATGAAACTTAGTAACTACTTATTAATTTCAAAATTAAGCCCTGTATAAAGTCATTGATTTTCTTAGTGAAAATGTATTTAATTTTAAAAATATTTTTTCTTTTGTTTAAGACATTTATAAATTTTTTGAATATGTTTCTTACTCAGCTTCTATTATAGTACTTCATTTCTTGGAAATATTATAGCACCAGTATTCTATACTTGGAGTATGACTGGCAACATAAAGTGTAATTAGTTATCAGTTAAACACTTCCCAAAGTCTTTCGTTTTCCTCCTATACTCTAATGATACTTAAATCCATACATGTGAGTACTTTTCCCTCAGGTATAGATAGTGATTGTTGTGCAGTTTAGTAGATTGTGTTAGTTGTCATTGCCAAAACTCTGTAATCCATCTAATGAAAAACTACTAAAAATTGATCTAACTTGGCCCATAGTCCTTAATCCAAAGCTTTTCTAGCTTCAATAGCATCTTCCAGAGCCTACTATCTTAGGCTCTGTTTAGTTATATAGCTTTTTTTTTTGAAATAAAATAATAGTAATTGAAATGATTATTTTGGACTTTTGCCTATAACACTTTTTTTTTTCCAAATTAATTTCAAAATTAGTTCAAAAATGCTTTTGTGAATTCAAGGGTACGTCTTCATAGAAGGTGATTTCCTTGATTTGTCTTTAGAGCCACAATATTGATAGGTTTTGGGAGGGGAAGGAATTTCTCATTTTCATTTTCAATTTCTCATATTTGACATATGCCTATTCTCATAGTTTTGCAATGTTGACATGATATGCCTAGTCATCTAGGCATTTCTTAAATTCCTTGAGGGTTTGCAGATCTAGATTAACACCAAAGAAGAAGAGAGCACTAGTCATATTACATAGTTATATTGCTATAGTATATATACTACTTCTTACCATTATACACAGTTTCCCCTCTTTCACTTCTTTTCAAAAATGCTTTAAGGAAGTATGTGAAATAAAACTGAGATATAACCTCTATTTTTAAGTATCTCATGGAATGTTTATAAAATTTCCTATCTACAACCAGCCTTAAAAGTTACTGAAATTTGAAAAAACTTGAAAAAAAAAATGACACTTGAAAAAACTTGAAAAAAATGCCATTCTAACCCCCATCCCTAGCTCATCTCTCCAAATTAAACTATAATGTACCATAAATACAGTACTATTAGTAATATAAGCAGTGGACAAATGTTACATATTTCTTACTTTGCCCTTTCCCCATCATGAATGAGGACAGCCATGCATAATGGCTTCAGCTGAAAGGAGAGTACTTGGAGATCAGGTGGTAAAAAGTTAAAATGTAAGAAGTGGGAAGAGGACAGCAAGAATGTGAAGGAAACAAGTAGTAGAAAAAGGAGAGTAAAAAATGGAAGATAAAAACAAAGGATAGTGATTCTTAGGGTACAAAGAAGACAACGATAACTAGAAATACAATGATAGGAAATTTCAGTTATTTTCTGTTTAATCTTCTGCCTAGTTTATAGCTTATAGCTCATGAAAAGGTGAAAATTTAGCCCAGAGATGAGTAGCAGTTGTGAGTATTGAATAATAAGAGGCAAGGAGGATTATCTCTATCAGGAGTAGAGGAATGGGTAGTTTTATATAAGCTATATAGGTAGTAATTTCATCATGGGTAGGTGGATATCAGATTTGGAGTCAAGAAGACTCATCTTCTTGAGTTTAAATATGATCTCAGGTGCCTCTGGTCATTTTACTAGCTATGTGATCCTGAGCAAGTCATTAAACTCTGCCATAGTCCACTGAACAAAGAAATAGTGGGCATTCCAGTATTTTTACCAATAAAGCTCCACATTTTGGTAGACAGGATCATAAAAAGTTGGACACTACAGAATGAACAACAAAGATGAGGACTACTTGTGCTATAATTTTCTTGAAAATTTCTTATTTGAGAACATGGTTGTATAGCAAAACTATGTAAAATGATGTTTAGCTAAAAAAAATACTTGATAAAAAATTATTAGCAATAATGTTTTAACAGCATGAAGATGAGAATCTGCCTACCTGTGTTGAGGAGTCCTCAAAAATTTTCTGTTAGGTGTTTTGCAACTCAAGCATCTCAAGAAACTTTTAGCAATTCATTTATGACATTGAGCCAGCTGTAGTATCAGTTTAGTTCAGGTGCATACAAATTTGCTTTCCAAAGTATTTTTGATGAGCTATTCTCCCTTATTATGGTCCTATACAGTTGGATGGAACTGATGGAAATAGAAAAGATGTGGCAATACTAATTAAGATCCAAAGTGGGATTGAGGAAGAAAAAACTATTCTGTCCAAGAGAGAAAGCCTTAAAAGAGAAATTCCAAAATTATTTTCAATAAGAACATGACTTCCCAGGTCAAATGATATAATTACAAAGCATTTGTTGTGTGAGGGAAAATAAATTCTTATTTACTTCCAAGTTATGATATGCTCAGCCATCCAAGAATGAACTACAGGACAACTAGATGGTGCAGTGGATAGAGCACCATCCTTTGGAGTAAGGAGGACTTGAGTTCAAATCTGGCCTGAGACCTCAGGAGGAAGAATGAACAACAAAAGGAAAAAGCAGTGTTCTAATGATGATTATCTCTTCAAAGACAAAAAGTGACTAAGGTAGACATGATTTTATGAGTTCAAATCACTCATGCTTAGTTTTTCAATTTGATACCTTCTTAAACCAAAGGCATTGACACTATGTGAACTATGAAAACAGTAGAGAGACAGAGATAAAGAAAGAAGCCTAGAATTTTCAAGGACTTTAATCTAATAAGGGAAGGCAGTGCATAAAAAGGAAAAGGGAAGAAGACATTATACTTGGGGAATGTAGGGAAAGAGAAATCCTAAAATGGTACAATGAAGTAAAAAATGAGAACATGTTTTGACTTGAGCTCCCTCCTTAAATGGAGATTATCAAAGTAATAAAAAATAAATAACTAAAGGTTAAGAACTCCAGAAGATGCTCAAGAAAGGAGAGAGATTTATGAAGACAATAGAAAAACAGGATCACTAAGACTATGGGATCCTAATCTGCAAAAATATTTTAAAAAGTATTCTTGCCTCAGTTTTTGAAAAAACCATCAAGTAGCCCAGTTTTTTCTCCAAACCTGTTTACAGAATCTTTGAAAACTTTCTAAAGAAGTCTTTATAAAAATTCTGTGATCTTTTTGAAGTTGTATTTTTTTTTAACCTTCTGATATGTTGGAGTAAACAGGAATAATGAAAATGAGAACTTTTAATTATCAAATTTTTACTGTTTTATGTTTATAACTTATAGACACTTTAGGAAATTTTATTCCACATTTGTAGTCATTTCTACATAAAGATCTACATTAGTAAGCCTAGTCTCCCTGTCTTTCTATTTTTTTAAATATTAGAAAAATCCATTTTTAATCACATCATTTTAATTTATGGCATGTTTTCAAAGAATTTGACCTGCCATCAATGTGGAACTTGCCTGCCTGCCCGCTATTTTTAGGGTGTATAGATATGACTATTCTCCTGTAGACCTACAATAGATATCAAGCTACTGGCTACAACTGTTTCAAGTGCTTATAAATTTCAAGTGGAATAGACTGTACATTCTGTATGAAGGATATAGTCAGTATCCTGTTAAAAAGGTGGAATCTTTTGGGTATGAGTATTTATTTATGGGTATCTGCCCATAAATGGATTTAGAGATTAAAAAGTAAACAAAGTTAATTTTACTATCTCCTAATAATATCCAAAGCTGATGTATAATATAGTGGACCTTCTCTTTGCTAAGGTGAAACCCTTATACATAAACCCTTTTTTCCATTCCCTACTTTTTTCCTCTCAGCAATCCTGTTTTTTCTTCTCTCTCCCTCTCCTTCCCTCCCTTCCTCCTCCCTTCCTCCTTCCTTCCTTCCTCCTTCCTTCCTTCCTTCCTTCCTTCTTCCTTCCTTCTTCCTTCCTCCTTCCTTCCTTCCTTCCTTCTTCCTTCCTTCTTCCTTCCTTCCTTCCTTCCTTCCTTCCTTCCTTCCTTCCTTCCTTCCTTCCTTCCTTCTTCCTTCCTTCCTTCCTTCCTTCCTTCTTCCTTCCTTCTTCCTTCCTTCTTCCTCCTTCCTTCCTCCCTCCTCCTCCTTCCCTCCTTCCTCCTTCCTTCCTTCCTTCCCTCCTCCTTCTTCCTTCCTACTTCCTTTCTTCCTTCCTCCCCTTCCTCCTTCCCTCCCTTCCTTCCTCCTTCCTCCCTCCTCCCTCCCTCCCTCCTCCTCCTTCCCTCCTCCTTCCTTCCTTCCTTCCTTCCTTCCTTCCTTCCTTCCTTCCTTCCTTCCTTCCTTCCTTCCTTCCTTCCTTCCTTCCTTCCTTCCTTCCTTCCTTCCTTCCTTCCTTCCTTCCTTCCTCCCTCCTCCTCCTTCCCTCCTTCCCTCCTTCCTTCCTTCCTTCCCTCCTTCCTTCCTTCCCTCCTTACTTCCTTTCTTCCTTCTCCCTTCCTCCTTCCCTCCCTTCCTTCCTCCTTCCTCCCTCCTCCCTCCCTCCCTCCCTCCTCCTTCCCTCCCTCCTTCCTTCCTTCCTTCCTTCCTTCCTTCCTTCCTTCCTTCCTTCCTTCCTTCCTTCCTTCTTCCTTCCTTCCTTCTTCCTTCCTTCCTTCCTCCCTCCCTCCTCCCTCCCTCCCTCCTCCCTCCCTCCCTCCCTCCCTCCCTCCCTCCTCCCTCCCTCCCTCTTCCTTCCTTCCTTCCTTCCTTCCTTCCTTCCTTCCTTCCTTCCTTCCTTCCTTCCTTCCTTCCTCCTTCCTTCCTTCCTTCCTTCCTTCCTTCCTTCCTTCCTTCCCTTCCTCCCTCCCTTCCTTCCTCCCCTTCCTCCTTCCTTCCTTCCCTCCTTCTTCCTTCCTCCCCCTCCTCCCTCCCCCCTCCCTCCTCTCTCCTCCTCCCCCCTCCCTCCTCCCTCTTTCCCTCCTCCCCCCTCCTCTCTCCCTCCCCTCCCTCTCTCCCTCCTTCCTTCCTTCTTCTTCCTTCCTTCCTTCCTTCCTTCCTTCCTTCCTTCCTTCCTTCCTTCCTTCCTTCCTTCCTTCCTTCCTTCCTTCCTTCCTTCCTTCCTTCCTTCCTTCCTTCCTTCCTTCCT
>NC_133620.1:183670767-183898267 GCF_048593235.1 Sminthopsis crassicaudata
TATATGCATGGGTATTTTAAAAAAATTGTTCCTATCTTTTTTAAAATTAATTTTTATAATTATAACATTTTTTTGACAGTACATATGCATAGGTAATTTTTTTTTTTTTTTTTTTTTACAACATTATCCCTTGTACTCCCTTCTATTCTGAATTTTTCCCTCCTTCCCTCCACCCCCTCCCCTAGATGGCAGGCATTCCCATACATATTAATATCTTATAGTATATCCTAGGTACAATATATATGTATATATGTTCTTCTCTCTCTCTCTCTCTCTCTCTCTCTCTCGCTCTCTCTCTCTCTCTCTCTCGTATATATATATATATATATATCATATATATATATAATATATATATATGCAGAACAGAATTTTGTTGTTGTTATTGTTGCAAAAGAAGAATTGTATTCAGACGGTAAAAATAATCTGGGAAGAAAAAACAAAACAAAAATAATACTATTCATGGGTAATTATATAGCACTGACAATTGCCAAACCTTTTGTTCTAATTTTTTCTCACCTCCCCTCTTCCCCCCAGATGGCAGGTTGACTAATACATGTTAAATATGTTTCTTTTTTTTTTTTTTTTTTTTGGAGGCTGGGGTTAAGTGACTTGCCCAGGGTCACACACAGCTAGGAAGTGTTAAGTGTCTGAGACCAGATTTGAACTCAGGTCCTCCTGAATTCAGGCTGGTGCTCTATCTACTGCGCCACCTAGCTGCCCCTACATGTTAAATATGTTAAAGTATAAATTAAATACAATATATATATATATATACATGTCCAAACAGTTGTTTTGCTGCACAAAAAGAATTGGACTTTGAAATAGTGTACAATTAACCTGTGAAGGAAATCAGAAATGCAGGTGGACAAAAATAGAGGGATTGGAATTCTATGTAGTGGTTCATAGTCATCTCCCAGAGTTCTTTCCCTGGGTATAGCTGGTTCAGTTCATTACTGCTCTTTTGGAATTGATTTGGTTCATCTCATTGTTGAAGAGGGCCACATCCATCAGAATTGATCATCATATAGTATTGTTGTTGAAGTATACAATGATCTCCTGGTCCTGCTCATTTCACTCAGCATCAGTTCATGTAAGTCCTCTCCAGGCCTTTCTGAATCATCCTGTTGGTCATTTCTTACAGAACAATAATATTCCATAATATTTATATACCACAATTTATTCAGCCATTCTCCAATTGATGGACATCCACTCAGTTTCCAGTTTCTAGTCACTACAAAGAGGCCACAAACATTCTTGTGTATACAGGTCCCTTTCCCTTCTTTAAGATCTCTCTGGGATATAAGCCCAGTAGTCAACACTGCTGGGTCAAAGGGTTATGATCTTTTTTTAAAGTAGATTTTCACTTTTAACAAACCTTTCCTTCCTATGACATATGTTTTCCAGAAGTACTTACAGATTTTGTGCTTATTGCCCACAAATCCCTTTATAGTTGGGCTACGGACTAATTTTGGTTCACATTGCTCTTTAAAGTTCACTAATTGAAATTAACAAAACATTTACAAAAATAAAACTTTCTTTACTTTGAGTTAAAGTTTTGTTAAGGAAATGAATGCCTGCTCTGTACTAGGTACTATTCTTGGTATTTGGAATTTAAAGATACAAAACAAAAGCTTTGTCCTCATGGAGCTTATTATTCTTTAACATATATCCAAATAAATATAATTCAAAATGGAAAATAGTACATAAGAGAGATAAGGAGAAACAGATTAAATATTGGGGAGTGAGAGATCACTGTTTTCTTAGAGAAACAGGTAAGAATTCATTGAAAATAGACCACCTATGTGCATCTAGAAAAAAGCAAAGAATTTTTAATTGGCAGTTAAAAAAGTGAATCCATTTTAGAGATAAGTTTTTGGAGGCACTAGAATGTCCAAGCAAGATATTATACAGTGGATCATAGCATTGACTGAAATGGGTTTTCATAGGATAATTCTAACTTTTATTTTGAGTTTTTTTTTTTAAACTACTTTGCTCTAGAAATTAAGTATGCTACTCTGAAGGTCTTTCTGAGTCATTAAATACAATTTCAGAATGTTTTAAAGCTAGTTTCTCTAAAGAAGAGGGAAGAAATTCATTAAAAAAATAAGATTGGAATCTGGAGATTAATTTTACATGCAGCTTTTTAGAAACACAATGATTAAAGATGCATATAAAAGCAGATATACTTTTATTTATATATATAAAATATATATTTATTTATTTATTTATTTATTTATTTATTGGTATAAAAATATGTATACCAATCAAAGGACAGTATATATTTCTTATTCTACCATAGTGGTATATCATAAAGATCTTGTGAAAATGTCTGCTGGACATTTAATGGGTCATTTAATGCTGGACATTCCCTTAATAGAGGGAAAGAAAAGGTACTATAAAAGTAGTGCTGACTAAGATTTTTAAGTAAGTAGAGCCTACTTTGGATACTGGCATATAAAATTGACAATAATTAGTCAAGATCAAAATCTTTATCATTTTGAAAGATTTTACTATTGAAGGACTTTTGCACATGTTTTGGGGACTAAATATAATTTTGGAGGGGTTTTGGAAAAAATGTCCCCCCCCCCCCAAAAAAAAAAGCCTTTAAGTCAAACATCAAAAAGAAAAAGAATTTCCCTCTGTGAAGCAGAACTCAAAGAAGAGTGTGTAGAAAATTTTTAATCTTCCATTCTATATAACATTTTTAAAAAGTGGGAAATGTGCTTTATAGGTTACTTTTCAAATTCATCTACTTAGGCTTTTTTTCTGTTCCCCTATGGAAATTTTTAAAATGTTACTAGAACTTATATTTTAGTGAGGAATGGGTATCTTAATATTGCCAATTTCTCTTATCTCACCATCCCCTCTATGAAAGAAAGAAAAGGAAGTAGTTTTTTTCCTAGGCTATTGAGCTGATCTTCATAACCTATAGTTCTCTCTAGATCTTTGGAGTACATAGCCCTCTCTGAGATTTGAGAACAAAATATCAGAGACCTCAGAACTCTTGGAATTCTGAGTTATTCCAATTGGAGATCTGGGACTCTTAAATTGGTCAACAATTGTGGCTGCTCCCAAGAATTTCCAAAGCCCTCATCCATATGCTTTCTCAGCAAGATCTTCTACTTTTGACATCTTTATATTCAGAGCCTTACCTTGCTATAGGAATCCTCTGTCTCTGACCAGGAAGCTATCCTGTACACAGTCATGCTGTATTGGTTGGAGGGGGCTTTCTTTCATATTCCCCATTTGCGTTTTGGCTGATTCCATGCATGTCTGGGGTGTGTCACTGTAATTTTCATTGGATTTCTTAGTCATTACTTGGTTTGATGAGAACATTAAGTTTTCTAGAGAGGGTGTGTGAGAAAACTAGGCAGTCTGATCACTATTTTGGCAGGAAATCTAAAATAAGTATTTGAGCTCTCAAATATATCTTTCTTTTAATATTATTATAGATCTGCTCTAATTATGTAAAATTTTTATTCAGGTTTTGACTGGCCCTCGTCAAAATTACTCATCTTCTGGCTACCATGATTTCAATAGATGGGAATCTTTATTGAAAATCAAAGAAGGATTGCTAAGACAGAAGGAAATTGTAATTGACAGGTCAGTACATAATTGTTTTAGTTTTTGTTATACATTAAATGTGAAGTTTTCCTTCCACAAATATTAACTATTATTTTCTGAAATGGTTAAAGAAATCTCTGAGTGTTAAAGAAATATATCCTTCATGTTCCTTCTTAAAACAAAGAGAAACACCTATCACAAATTATCCACTTACTATTTTAGATGCTTTGTTTTAGATTTCTTAATGTTTTATTGGATATCAACATCACATAATATAATTTGCACGTGCGTTTATGATGTCTGTTTTTTTCTGGTAATGCATTTCTCTGGTAACATCCTTTTTACTGTTTCTTTGGCAAGTTCTTCATTGGCAAAATGTGAAATGCTTATGCATTTTTGTATTGGCCTTTGAGTAATGTTAATTCTTTAGACAAGTGGTAGTCATAAAACATAATTGTACATTCACATACATTGGACATATATTATACTCATGTCCAAATGACAGGTTTTGTTTCAGAGAGAAACTTAGGATCATTATAAATGCTACACATTTCTTCTCTCCCCTAAACAAAATACCCAAACAGCAACAATATCCATTCTCACAATCCTACTCTCTATTCAATACCTTCCTAGTATAGTACCTATAACATTTTTGTTGTTACTCAGCTGTTTCGGTTATTTCTTATTCTCCATGATCCCATTTGAAGTTTTCTTGGCAAAGATACTGTAATCGTTTACTGTTTTCTTATCTACCTCATTTGATAAAATGAAGAACTGTGGCAAATGTGGTGAAGTTACTTGCCCATGGTTATGCAGCTAGTGACCAAATACGGATTTGAAGTCAGGAAGATGATTGTTTCTAGTTCTCAGCCCAGTGCTCTATATTCATTGTACTATCCAGTTGCCCCCAACCCCAATACAGTAAATACTTAGTAAATTCTTGCTTCCTGATTGACTTGTCCTTTTCCAATCTAACTTATTGTTTATCCCACTGTTTGTTTAGTGTCATACTTCTCTTCTCTTTCCCTCACCCCCCCCCCCTTTCTCTTAATGGGTAAAATTTGACCAATTACACATTAAAATTTGAACAAAATATTTTTTTTCCATTCATTTTCTTCTATTCAGTCCACTACACTCTTTGAGAAATTATGCATCTGAGTTGAAAGTTCTATAAAGTTTCAGGATTTGACAAGTGAAAGTGTTATCTGAAAATTGGAGGACCATGTGATAGGATTTTTTGCGTTTTGATTCTCCATCCTCCATGACAGTGGCAGAAACCTATATTGAGTATACATTTTGCTGTTGAAGATTAATAATTAGAGAGTCATGGAACATAGTTATATGTTTTTTCAAGTAATCTTTTTTTACATTAAAACTTTATTTTTTGAAATAATGGATAATTCTTTGACATTAACCCTTGCAAAAACTTGTGTTATAATCTGCCTCCTTCCCCCACCTCATTCCCTAGATAGCAAATAGTCCATTATATGTTAAACAAGGTAGAAATATATGTTTAATCCAATATATGCATACATATTTATACAATCATCTTGCTGCACAAGAAAAATAAAATCAAACTGGAAAAAATAAGAAAGAAAATAAAATACAAGCAAACAACAAAAAGAGTGAAAATGCTCACTCAGTTTCCACAGTTCTTTCTCTGAGTGTAGATGCCTCTCTTCATCACAAGATCATTGGAAATGGTCTCATTCATCTCATTGTTGAAGAGGGCCACATCCATCAGAATTGATCATCATATAGTATTGTTGTATAATGATCTAGTTCTGCTCATTTCACTTAGTATCAGTTTATGTAAGTCTCTCCAAGCCTCTTTGAAATTATCCTTCTGATTGTTTCTTAAAGATCTGTAATATTCCATAACAATTGAATACCATAACTTATTTAGCCATTCTCCAATTGATCGACATCATTCCGTGTCCGGTTTCTTGCCACTACAAAAAGGGCTGCCACAAACATTTTTGCACATGTGGATCCCAATCTGAGAGGTGTGTAGTGGCATATCAGAGTTGCATTTCTCTGATCAGTAGTGATTTGAAACATCTTTTCATATGACTAGAAATAGTTTCAATTTCTTCATTTGAAAATTGTTTCTTCATATCCTTTGACCATTGATCAATTGGAGAATGGCTTTTTTCCAAGTAATCTTATAGGATTTTTATGACCTAGAAAAAAAATAACAAAATTCATCTGGAAGAACAAAAGATCAAGACTTTCAAGGGAATTAATGAAGAAAAAAAAATAATCAAATGAAGGTGGCCTAGCTGTACCTGATGTAGAACTATATTATAAAGCAGCAGTCACCAAAACCATTTGGTATTGGCTAAGATATAGACTAGTTGATCAGTGGAATAGGTTAGGTTCACAGAACAAAATAGTCAATAACTTTAATAATCTAGTGTTTGACAAACCCAAAGACCCCAGCTTTTGGGATAAGAATTCACTGTTTGACAAAAACTGCTGGCAAATTGGAAAAGTAGGCACAGATCCACACCTAACACTGTGTATACCAAGATAAGATCAAAATAGGTTCATGATCTAGGCATAAAGAATGAGATTATAAATAAATTAGAAGAACAGGATAGTTTACCTCTCAGACCTGTAGAGGAGGAAGGAATTTGTGACCAAAGACTATTTGTGACAAAGAATTTGTGACTAGCAATCATTATTGATCACAAAATAGAAAATTTTGATTATATCAAATTAAAAAGCTTTTGTACAAACAAAACTAATGCAGACAAGATTAGAAGGGAAGCAATAAACTGGGAAAATATTTTCACAGTCAGAGGTTCTGATAAAGGCCTCATTTTAAAAATATATAGAAAATTGACTCAATTTATAAGAAATCAAGCCATTCTCCAATTGATAAATGATCAAAGGATATGAACACTTTTCAGATGAAGTAATAGAAACTATTTCTAGCCTATGAAAAGATGCTTCAAATTATTATTAATAAGAAAAATGGAAATTAAGACAACTCTGAGATACCACTACATACCTCTCAGAGTGGCTAGGATGACAGGAAAAGATAATGCTGAATGTTGGAGGGGATGTGGGAAAACTGGGATACTGATCTATTGTTGATGGAATTGTGAAGTAATCTAATCATTCTGTAGAGCAATTTGGAAGTATGCTCAAAAAGTTATCAAACTGTGCATACTCTTTGATCCAGCAGTGCTACTACTGGGTTTATATCCCAAAGACATCTTAAAGAAGGGAAAGGGACCTGTATGTGCCAAAATGTTTATGGCAGCCCTTTTTGTAATGGTTAGAAACTGAAAATTAAATGGATGTCCATCAATTGGAGAATGGCTGAATAAATTGTGGTATATGAATGTTATGGAATATTATTGTTCTGTAAGAAATGACAATGATGATTTCAGAAAGGCCGGGAGCGACTTATATGAACTGATGCTGAATGAAATGAACAGGACCAGGAGATCATTATACACTTCAACAATACTATGTTGTTCAACAATACTATCAATTCTGATGGACGTGGCTCTCTTCAACAATGAGATGAACCAAATCAGTTCCATTTGTTCAATAATGAAGAGAACCAGCTACACCCAGTGAAAGAACTATGGGAAATAAGTGTGAACCACAACATAGCATTTCTTCTCCCTTTGTTTTTGTAGGCTTGCAGTTTTTTTTTTCCTTCTCAGGTTGTTTTTACCATATTTCTAAGTCCGATTTTTCTTGCGCAGCAAAAGAACTGTATACACATATTGTATTTAATTTATACTTTAACATATTTAACACATATTGGTCGACCTGTCATCTAGGGGTGGGGGTGGGGGGAAGGAGGGGAAAAGTTGAAACAGAAGGTTTTGCAAGGGTCAATGCTGAAAAATTACCCATTACCATGCATATATCTTGTAAATAAAAAGCTATAATAAAAAAAAAAACTTAAAAAAAAAAGGAATTTAAAATAAAACTTCCATAGAGATAGAAAAGATATATATGGAAGTTAGAATATGTGTATAACTACTAACCTATATCTATCTATCTATCTATCTATCTATCTATCTATCTATCTATCTATCTATCTATCTATCTATCTTATCTATCTATCTATATCTATCTAGATATAGTTAGCCTATATCTATCTATCTATAGAGATATAGGTTAGTAGTTATACATTTATTTTACATATATATATATGTGTGTGTGTGTGTGTGTGTGTGTGTGTTTACATATAGATAGATATAGCTTAGTAGTTACACATTAAAAAAAGTCTTTTTTTTTTTTTTTTAAATTAAAGCTATTTATTTATAAAGCACATGCATGGGTAATTTTTCCAACATTGAGCCTTGCATAAGCTTTTGTGCAAATTTTCCCCTTCTTCCCCCCCCCACCCCTCCCCCTATCTTGCAGGTAGTCCAATAAAGTCTATAACAATTCTGCCATAATATTTTGGTGTTTATGAGACCTTTCTCTCTTTTACCTTCTTGAGGTATATGTTTAATAATGGAATGTCTAGGTCAGATTCACATTTTGGTCCATTTCTTAACATGATTCTAATTACTTTTATAAAATTGATTAATTCATAGTTCCATTAGCAGTATATTAGTATGCTTGTCTTCAATTTTTCTAACATTAACTATTTCCATATTTTGTCATTTTTGCCAATATGTAAAATTACATTAAAACATCAAAGCAATTAAAATTCCTATTGATGTTCTGTTATTAAATTTAGGATTGCTATTAATATATCAGATTTGTATAATGTAATTGGCATCAACAAATATCAAGAAAATTGGAAATAAAAGTAAAAGACTCATATTGTTTACTTCTCTTTTTTAATTTATTTTTTTAATTTTATAATTATAAATTTTTTTTGATAGTATATATATATATATATGAAAAAATATATATGCATGAGTAATTTTTTTTATAACATTATCCCTTGTATTAATTTTTCCAAATTTTCCCCTCCCTCCCCTAGATGACAAGGCAATCCCATACATTTTACATGTGTTACAGTATAACCTAGATACAATATATGTGTGTAAGTCCAATTTTCTTGTTGCACGTTAAGTATTAGATCCCGAAGGCATAAGTAACCTGGGTAGATAGACAGTAGTGCTAACAATTGACATTCACTTCCCAGTGTTCCTTCTCTGGGTGTAGTTGTTTCTGGCCATCATTGATCAACTAGAAGTGAGTTGGATCTTCTTTATGTTGAAGATTTCCACTTCCATCAGAATACATCTTCATACAGTATTGTTGTTGAAGTGTACAGTGCTCTTCTGGTTCTGCTCATTTCACTCAGCATCAGTTGATAAGTCTCTCCAAGCCTCTCTGTATTCCTCCTGCTGGTCATTTCTTACAGAGCAATAATATTCCATAACCTTCATATACCATAATTTACCCAACCATTCTCCAGTTGATGGACATCCATTCATCTTCCAGTTTCTAGCTACTACAAAAAGAGCTGCCACAAACATTTTGGCACATTTAGGTCCCTTCCCCTCCTCAGTATTTCTTTGGGATATAAGCCTAATAGCAGCAATGCTGGATCAAAGGGTATGGATCATAGTTTGATAACTTTTTGGGCATAGTTCCAGATTGCTCTCCAAAATGGCTGGATTCTTTCACAACTCCACCAACTGTACTCTGATCAGTAGTGATTTGGAACACTCTTTCATATGAGTAGAAATAGTTTTAATTTCATCATCTGAAAATTGTTCATATCCTTTGACCATTTGTCAATTGGAGAATGGTTTGATTTCTTATAAATTAGGATCAATTCTCTATATATTTTGGAAATGAGACCTTTATCAGAACCTTTAGCTATAAAAATATTTCCCCAATTTGTTACTTCCCTTCTAATCTTGTTTGCATTAGTATTGTTTGTACGGAAACTTTTTAGTTTGATGTGATCAAAATCTTCTATTTTGTGATTGATAATGATCTCTAGTTCTCCTCTGGTCATAAATTCCTTCCTCCTCCACAGGTCTGAGAGGTAGACTATTCTCTGTTCCTCTAATCTATTTATGATCTCATTCTTTATGCCTAAGTCATGGATCCATTTTGATCTTATCTTGGTATATGGTGTTAAGTGTGGGTCTGTATCTAATTTCTGCTATACTAATTTCTAGTTTTCCCAACAGTTTTTTTTTTTCAAATAATGAATTTTTATCCCAAATATTGGTATCTTTGGGATATTGTTTACTTCTCAAAGAAGAAAAGTGAGGGAGAAAAAAAAATGAATAAGCAAGAATCTTGGATGAGTGGTACTTCAAGGAGCAAAATGTTATGCTTTGTGTTGAAATTAATTAAAAGTAGTTGCTAAATAAGTAATTGTTTTATTAATATCAATTAGATTTGTAACAATTTAATAGAAAACAAACAAATGCTACATAATCTAAACATGATCCATTCAAAATTATCTATCTATGCATATACCCACCTACCAGGGATTTTTTTCATCTTCAGAAAGAGGATATTTACTTAGATTTTTGAAGTAATGCAAGTATGGTTAATAGTTTATTAACCATAATTTCTGAATTCAAATTTGTTAGCACAACACAAAACCTAACAGTCCACTACCACCTTTAGCAAGCTTAGATCTGTAAATTTCAGTTTGTTGAATTACATTGTTTTATTTTCTTTGCATTTCTAAAAGGCAAAACACTAAAACTTGTCAACATAGAATTTTTTTTTTTTTTTTAAAGAAATTTTGGTTTAATTGCCTGGATTCCTGATTGTCAAAACTATCCATCTCTTTCTGCTTGTTTGAGGTTTTTTTTTTAGTGTTTAAGCTGTTTTAATGTCTTTGTTCTACAACTCCTTGAAAGTCCCTTTGGTGATTTTAGAATTGAATTTTCTAGTTTGAAGTGGAAAAATGTCTGTTTTGAAATAAAATGGATTATTGTATTTACAAAATAATCCCTCCACCTTGAGAAGGTGTTGAACTTATTTTGAAAGTACTGGAGCATTTAATTTAATGTGACTTTTTCAAGTATAGGTCATGGTTAGAAATTTTTTAAAGATATTTTAATTTTGTGAAAGAAAACATCAGTTTGAAAGGCCTTTTCTCAGGATCACAAAGCTAATGATTGTCTGAGAGGCAGGATTTCACTTCTAAGTCTTTCTTTCTGGGAAGTCCAGAATTGGACCTCATCCCTGAAACTTTGATAGACCATTTAGGCCATTATATAGTTGGATTCTAAACCTCTGAATACCTGCAGCCATGCCTTTGAATATATTTCTTAATATTCTCTTTCTCTCCCTCTCCCCCTCTCTCCCATGTCTCTCATGTATCTCTCTCCTGTCTTTGTGTCCTTTTTGTGTTTCTTTCTCATTGCAAGTGCTTCTTTTTAGTCATCTGTCTTATCCAAAGCACCATCAACCTTCTTGTATAGATTTTTAGTTATTTTGCTTTGAAATTTAGCAAAGCAAAAGTATTTAGCCATTTTAGGTAACCACTATTTCAGAAAATCCTAATATGTAAAATTTCAGACTTTAAAAAGGAAAGCAACAGATAAATTATTCATATAAAAAAAGATTATTTGAAGAGGGGAAGGGTATGGCTAGCTTCCTCATTGTCCTTGAAATGTAATTCTATTTATATGTAACTTTTAAAGAACGTATCTCCTATGTAAAACAGAGTACCATGAGAATTGGGTAAAAATAACATAGCCATCAAAATAGAAAAGTGATTATATAGATGCCTCCTTCAAATTCTATTTTGGATAAATGTTATTAATGCTCAAAGGTTCAGAAGTCTTTGGGTGGACATGGTGAAGTGAGTAGTAGAAAGACATGTTTGCAATTCAGGATTACTTTTAATGGAAAATGTAAGGAGCTGGAAAATAAATGGTATCCAGTATTTGTGAAAGAATAAATTATTTAAAAAAATTTAAAAAAATTATTTGGTAGTTGTAACATCAAATTACTGATATATTTTTAGAGGATGTTAAATTTATAGTTAAGGCACTTAGGTGGTGCAGTGAATATAATTGACTGTCTTGGAGTTAGAAAGACTCATCTTCCTGAGTTCAGAACTGGCCTCAGATACTTATTATCTGGCTGACTGACTTTGGCAAGTCACTTAACCCTGTTTACCTTAGTTTCCTTATCTGTAAAATGAACTGGAAAAATAAATGGTAAAATACTCCAGTATCTTTACTCCCAAAGGGAGTTACAAAGAGTCAGACATGATTGAAAAGAATATAGAACAAAATTTTCTAAGTGCATGTTTCAGCTTTTAAATCTTTGATTGTTTTTTTCCCCCAGATAATCATAGAAGAAAATTTATACATATTTGAACATTTAGAAAATCATTTAATTAAAAAAAAAACATTTTATTTCATATTCCCTCCTCCCCCCCCCCCCCAGATGGCAGGTTGACCAATACATGTTAAATATGTTAAAATATAAATTAAATACAATATATGTATACATGTCCAAAACAGTTATTTTGCTGTACAAAAAGAATCGGACTTTGAGATAGTGTACAATTAGTCTGTGAAGGAAATAAGAAATGCAGGCAGACAAAATTAGAGGAATTGGAAATTCTATGTAGTGGTTCATAGTCATCTCCCAGAGTTCTTACGCTGGGTGTAGCTGGTTCAGTTCATTACTGCTCTTTTGGAATTGATTTGGTTCAGCTCATTGTTGAAAATGGCTACTTCCATCAGAATTGATTATCATATAGTATTATTATTGAAGTATACAATGATTTCCTGGCAGTGACTTGTTTTTGAAAGTGGTATTATTGTTTTGAAGGAATTTTTAAAAAGTATATGAAAAGTCTAGAAGTCATAAAACATTTAAAATGTTTATACTACATATCTTACAGTCAGGAAGACTAATTCAGGTCTTTATTTAGATATTTATTAGGCAAGAAACAATCTCTGTTTTCATGGAGTTTTTTTTTGCTTCTTGTCATTTGTTTTGTTTTTCATCCTTAAAGTGGAAATCATAATAGCAACTGCTTTTTCCAAGATTGTTTCAGTGACCAAATGAGGTAATTTTTTTTGAAGCATTTTGTAAATCTGAAAGCTCCATATAAATGCTAATTATTATTATAATGGGAAATGTGGGTAATGTAAGAACAAAATAACAATGAAGTTTTTTTTTTTAAATTGTTTATTATTTTTCTAAAAAAATGAAATCTCCATAGGCTTTGCAAACTTCATTAGCTCCTCTTCGGGTGTTCTCTCAATTTTGACTTTATCATCCTATAGCATAAATTATTGTCTGAACAACAATTTTATATCTATGTAATATTCAATTCACTAGAATTAATAAAGAAAAAAACAAAAAGGGAAGGAAAAACTAATTTAGATTGTGTCCCTATGAAAAATTAACTTCATCCATAAATTGAAAATAGCAATGAATTTTTATGGTGCATCTTTCGTCTTTTTCATGCATTTATTTAATTTCAAATAGTTAAAATGATGGGATCATTGTACTAGTATGTCAGCTGTTACAAGGCAGTTGATAGATCATCTTTAAAAGTTTTTATTAGAAATGATGTCCTTTTATGCTATATACCAATCCTAAATCTTTTATACAAACAGTTTGGGTTCCTGACACTTGGGGCTTATGAAATTAAAACCATTTGCATAATAATAAGATGTCATTTGCTTTTTTCAATCTCATTCTCTCTTGAGTGTACAATGGAATTTTCTAGAGACTATTTGATTTATGAATTAAAGATTCAGTTTCAGATATTAAGATTGAGTTAATATCTACAAAATTATACTATGTCCTTCTAAAAGAACACATTTATAGATAGGGCTAGTACTTGTTTGGCTATGGTTATACAGTATCAGCAGTCATTGAAAAAGGGAAGGCTTAAGGTTATATCTAAATGGTAGCAAAATATTCAAAATGTTTAATTTTGCAAATTTTACGACTTATTAACAATTACATTTAAATTTTCAGTGATTCAGCTTTATAAAAAGTGAGTAACATTGCTGTCTTCCTATGAATTATGGCATTGGCACCAAACTGCATCAGTAGTCATTGTATTCTTTATCTCTGTGAATTGGTAATTTAAAAAACAAAAACAAAGATATCTTTCACTTGAATGCTTTATATGAAACAATAACATTTACTAATTTCATTATTTCTTGACCATCTGTTGTAGATCTTTTTTTATTTTGTGGGACAAAATGAGAAGTTCATTGTGAGGAAAAGTAGTCTTGTATTTTTCAGATGACCAATGTATGATGTACAAAAGTAAAAGATCCATTCAAAGTGGAAGGCAGACCTATAGAACTGAATAAGAAAAATATATTGATGTCATTTCAGAACATACTAATCTTTAAAATTTAGGAAAACTAGTTTTAAAGAACCTACCACTTGTTAATTTTTGGTGTAGTTTCAAAGAAAAAATTCTGTTATTATCTGAAAATGTTCTTTAAAATAATTTCTTCCTTTTATAACTACATGTTTATGTGAAACTAGATTTTCTTTATAGACTTCAGTTAAAGTAACACAGAAGAGTAGATTGAATGAAGCGGCAGATATGAGATTTCCAGTTGTCTTCTATTAAGCCAGACATGAAATTTGTAAAAATATAAAACAATGTTATCCTTCTCTTTTTGTTTTTGTTTTTGAGAATAGTTTTATAAAATAAATATCATTTTTGTTAAAATGTAATGAATTTATGGTTTTAAGTGAGATAGTAAATATTTAAGAATTTACCAGTTTTAATTTCTGATGTAGCAGATATCTATAGATATGACAAAAGGAAACAAAATCTCTTTGGGACACTTAATAATTTTTAAGAGCAAAAAAGAACTCTGAAAGCAAAGACATTGAGAAATATTGTTCCATACTCTTTTCTTAGGTGAAATCATCAACATGGATTTGATGATTCTCAGATTTACTTATCCTGCCATATAATTTTCTTCAGTAAACTCCATTGGTTTCCTTTAATCACCAGGATTGGGCTTTTAAAGCTTTTCATAATTTGGCACTTTTCTATCTTTTCAGTCTTCTTACATCTTACTCTTTTGCAAATACTTTTTGATCCATTGACTTTAGCCTTCTTTTTGTTTCATGCATAGTACATTTGATCTTCTCACTCCAGATATTTTCATTGGCTATCTCTCTGGTCTGGAATTTCCTCTTCACTTTTGCTTCCCGATTACCTTAAAAGTTTTATGGAAAGCTTTACCTTCTTGCAAGAAGTTTTTCTTGGTCCTTATTAATGCTAGCTTCCCCTCTGACATCTCCTACATATATACACATAGTCTTTATACATAATTGTGTATGGTTCCTCCAACTAGATGGTGAGCTCTTGGAAGACAGAAACCGTTTTGGCCCTTCTAGTATTCCCAGAACTTAACATAGTACTTGGCATACAGTAGACACTTAAATGCTTATTGACTTGATAAAGAGATTTAGATCTTAAATTATGCCCTTAAACTGGGCAGCATTTTCCAATGAAGCAAGATGAGACATGTAATGACTAATAACATAAATAATTTGAATTTATTTAGTAATTTAATTAAATTTTTTTTTCTTTTTTCTCTTCTCCTCTATTTGTTGGATATATACATTTTGTTGAATAGTAAATCAAGATGCTGAATAATATTCTTAGTTAAGAATATATTTCTTAGAGGACATCATTCTTAGAGAAATAAAGGAATGAATTTACCTTGAAAAAACCTTGGAAGATTTGTGGATAAGCACTAGGAGGAAAAAAAAAAAAACCAACCTAGCAGTTTTTAGCATAATAGAAACATAAAACTGCTGTTAAAGATTTAAATATTTTGATCATTGAGATGATCAGTTATAACTCCAGAAAACTGATAAAAAAGCATAATTCTCAGGTCTTGGGAAGAGGTAATAGACTGTGCATACAGAATGAGACATACATTTTAAGATGTGACTTATGTCTGAATTTGGTTTTCTTGACTATACATACTTATGAGGGAAGGCCTTTGTTTTTATTTATTTTTCATTTTTTAATGTGTGGGGAACAATTTTATGGAGTACTAAGTAGGTAGTAATAGTGATGCTAAAGAAGAAAAAATGTCAGTGGAATTTTTAAAATGAAAAGAAAACAGAAGGAAGTTGAAAAGGCAGTGTTTGGACTTGAGTTAAATTTGACATATAATTTAAAAATAAGTTGCATATAATATCAACTTGTGCCTTCATGTAAAATCATCTTTTTTGTGTGTGGACATTTTTATGTTTTAAGTTCAATAAAAAATCTTAAAAGTTGATTTTATGTCCTAGCAATTGAGGTGAAATGAGAGATGTTCACTTCTGTTGTTGCTGCTGCTGCTGCTTCTTTTTCTTCTTTCTTTTTTGGGTAACCTAACTTGAATTTCTGTTTTGTAGGCAGAAACAACAAATAACCAACCTCCATCAGAGGATCAGGGATAATGAATTACGAGCACAACATGCCATGTTGGGTCATTTTGTAAATTGTGAGGATTCTTATGTTTCAGGTTTGCAGGTAAGATACAGAAGGTATTTTTTATGAACATTTTGTATACTCATACCTTATACTTCAAAGCATCAATCTTTGATGTTTCCTATCTACAGTTTTCCTAGAGATTGGATAACAAATCTCTAAGAGCTTTCCACTTTTGTTCTTTACTATGTAACAGAATTAGTTTCACATATAAAGTGTGGTAGCATGTTTTAGTTAATGTATTGCCCACTGGATTTAGAATCCAAGGAGCCCTGGGTTTTATGTTCTACCATCCACCCTTGGACAGTGTGCTTAATTTCCCTGAATTTTTTGTGTCTTCATTTGTAAGATTAGGATAATACATTTCAAATGAGATAATAAAAAGTTGTGTAAAGTTATTTGTGAATTTTAAAGTGCCTTAATAACATCAATTGTTAACTTCTCTGTCCTTCAGCAATTTTGTACTTTAGTTACTGAAATACAAGAAGTTTAGTATGAGGTAGCTTCACCAAAAATTCTTTTGTATAAATCTTAGAGATCCCATTTATATTGAAATCAATCTACAAGCATTTATTAAACATTTGCCATGTTTTGGGCACTGTCCTAAGGCTGTAAAATATATTACTCCTGCTCTCAAGGAAATAACATTTTATTGGGAGTGAAAACATGCAAATAACTGACTATACAGGTTATTACAAGAAATAAATAAAAGGTGATTTTAGCAGGAAAAGGGCAGAAGAGGAGATAAATTGAGATAGATTCCCACTCAAAAGTAGGATTTTTAGATTAGCTTGAAAGAATATAGGAATCAGCAGTGAAGTGGCAGAGCATTCAAGGCATGACGGATATGATATCATGATGCAAATGCATGAAGTCAGGCATTGTAATGTAGTGTTCAGCAATCAAAAAAGTTGCCAAAGTAAATGAATATAAAAGTATATTGAGAGGAGTCAAAGTAAGAAGACTGCAAAGGTAGGAAGGGGCCAAGTTGTAAATGCCAAATAGATAATTATATATTTGATCCTGGAGGTAGTAGGGAATAATGGAATTTTTGAAGGTTTGGGATGGGTTGTCAGAGACATGATCAGACCTAGAATTTAAGAATATCATATTAACAGCCATGTGAGATTGGATGTATAGACCTGAGGAAGAGACATTGGAGTAGAAGAGGCAATTATAGTCTTGGGTATAAATATGAAATAAGGGCCTTCAATAGGGTTGAATGAAAGATGTTGTTAAAGCAGAAATAACAAGATTTTTTAGGGAAAAAATTGGATATTGGGTATGAGGAGAGTTAGTGAATAGTTGAGGATAATACTTGATTGTGAGCTTGGATTCCATCTTTAAGAAAATTGGGAAGAAGATTGAGAAAAAGATAATGAGCTCTGTTGTACACATACTGACTTTTGAGGTACATGTGAAACATTTAATTTGAGATATCCATTAAGTGTTTTGTGATGTTGGGTGAGATTCTAAAAGAGAAAGTATGGGACATAAACATAAACACATTGTCATAAGTGATAGTTGAATAATAGCTGATAAGATGCCCATGTGAGATTGTATAGAAGGAGAAGAGAAGGGGGTTCAAGGCAGAGCTTTGGAGGTACCCATTGCTAATGGGAATGATATGGATGAAGATTCAGCAAAGGAGAATGAAGGAACAATTAGAAGGAGCACCAGGAGAGTAGTTTCATAAAAAGGCAAAAGTATCCAAGAAAAGACAGGGAGGGAAATCAGTAGTGTGAAAGTCTGAAAACATCAAGAAGGATGAAGATTGAATGGAAGCGTTTAGATTTGGCAATTACAAGATCATTGGTAACTTTGAAGAGAGCAGTTTTAGTTGAATGATGAGGTTTGGAAGCCCAGTTGCTAAGGATTTAGGCTCCAGAGAGAGGAGGAGAGGTAATATACAGCTTTCTCAAGAGTTGTGCCCAAGAAAGACAGGAGAGAGAGGATAATATCTAAAGAATTGAGCAAAAGCTTATTTATTTATTTATTTATTTGTTTGTTTGTTTGTTTGTTTGTTTGTTTGTTTGTTTATTCATTCATTTATTTATTCATCATTTATTTATTTATTTATTTATTTATTTTTATTTTTATTTTTATTTTTTTTTAATTTTTTATTTTATTTTATAATTATAACATTTTTTGACAGTACATATGCATGGGTAATTTTTTACAACATTATCCCTTGCACTTACTTCTATTCAGATTTTTTCCCTTCCTCCCCCAACCCCCTCCCCCTGATGGCAAGCAGTCTTATATATGTTAAATATATTACAGTATAATTTAGATACAATATATGTGTGTAGAACCGAATTTTTTGTTGCACAGGAAGAATTGGATTCAGAAGGTAAAAATAACAGTTTACATTCATTTCCCAGTCCTTTTCTGGATGTAGCTGGTTCTGTCCTTCATTAATCAATTGGAATTGGATTAGCTCTTCTCTATGTTGAAGAAATCCACTTCCATCAGCATACATCCTCGTACAGTATCATTGTTGAAGTGTATAATGATCTTCTGGTTCTGCTCATTTCACTCAGCATCAGTTGATGTAAGTCTCTCCAAGCCTCTCTGTATTTCTCCTGTTGGTCATTTCTTATAGAACAGTAATATTCCATAACATTCATATACCATAGTTTACCCAACCATTCTCCAATTGATGGACATCCATTCATCTTCCAGCTTCTAGCCACTATGAAAAGGGCTGCCACAAACATTTTGGCACATACAGGACCCTTTCCCTTCTCTAGTAGTTCCTTGGGGTATAAGCCCAGTAGTAGTATGGCTGGGTCAAAGGGTATGCACATTTTGATAACTTTTTGGGCAAATTCCAGATTGCTCTCCAGAATGGTTGGATTCTTTCACAACTCCACCAACAATGCATCAGTGTCCCAGTTTTTTATTTATTTTTTTAAAAGATCGCTTGACTTATAAGTTTGTAGGCAGCAAAGGAATTGGAGATATTGAAGAGTAGACAGGGAAGAGAGTGGGAATACTCAGCCAAAGAAGGGGGGGATGGGATTAAGGGTGTTTGTAGAGGGCTCACTAGTGGGGAAGGGCCACTTCTTCACATGAGATAGAAGTGAAGGATAGGTAAAAGAATTCTGACTCATGGAAAGTGGGGCTTTCTTTTTATGGTTATAGATGAGGTGAAGTTCTTAGTCAAGAGAGTGGGAAGGAGTTCCATGGCAGACTTTAGAGACGTTTCAAGTCTTGTGAATAGTACCTGAATGGTAATGATTATCATTAGAGAGGTTCTATAATACTGTACTTAATAATAATTTATTTTATTTCTGATATACATGTTTATAATATCAACCATTTACCCCCATTATCAAAACTATCTCACTTTTTCTAAATATTTTAATTCATTGTTTTTATACTAGTATTTAAAAACTGAATTGCAATTATGCAATCAAGATAATAAATGTGTAATTAAGAAAATATTAAAAGCATTATGTTATTAGAGCATCTCTCCAGCAGAGGGCTCTCTAAGATAGAATTCAAGGATAAGTAAGGATGGAGGTGGGGGGATGCCTCAAAAGGATATGGTGGAGGAAAAAGATTGGCTTTCAAAAAATATAGTGAGAAGATTTTGGATGTTCTCTGGGAAATTAGAAAAAGTTATAAATAAATTTTAAAATTCCCTTTGGAAAAAGAAAAGCAGTTTATTAAAATATGAGGAACATCATGTGAAAAGTTTTAGGGAGTAAGGATCTGGCAAATATGTACAACTAAGCTTAATTTCATTTTCTTTGTTGAAAACTTAAGTAAAGACATGATTAGAAGAATAGAAATGTGATGTTAAAATTTCTCTATTGCCTTTAGTTTTTAAATTCTTTTCAGTTGCAAAAATGACCATTTTGATCAGCGAAAGAAATAGTATGTATTTGATCTATAGTAGTTTTCATTAAGTATGATTTGTAAAAGATAAATTGTCTTAAAATGATGGCATTTTAAAAATACATTTTTTTAACCATTAATTATTTATCATTTATACAGTGCTTTCAGGTTTGCAAAGTACTTTGTAAATGTTATTTATTTGATTTTCACCATAGTTCTGGTGAGTAGGGGCTAATCTCCTTTATATGGATAAGGAAACTTAAGACAGACAGAAGTTAAATGACTTACCAAGTTACATTGCTATAAGGAGGCTGATGCTCGATTTGAGTGCTGGTCTTCTGACTCCAAGCACTATACTCTGTCACTGTGTCACTCAGTGCTAATTTAAGGTGGATTGAGGAAAGCAAGACATTTATGTATCTGAAAGATGAGAAAAATGATACCTTTTGCCTCAGTAGAGAGAAATGAGGCTTTTATTCTAATGCTTTAAAGAGACTTATGTTCTTTTAGTGGTGGATAGGTCTAAAAAAGAAGAGAATTTTGAAATATTAATACCTTTTATTAGCATTTACTAAGTGGTAAATTTTATTACTGAGACTATGATTTAAATAATTCTGGCCTTCCTTTAGAAATCTTAAGGTTACCCTTTGTTATAGGGTCTTTCCACTCATGTCTTAATCCTGATGGATCATTATGGTATAGAATTGACTGACATCTGACTTCTCATAGGCTGTTGTTTGTGATCAAAGCTCTAGTACATTCTACCAAGGTAGGATGGCCTTTAGTTATATTTGGTGAGAAAGTATATTTATCTCATCTGTGTGCCAATCTAGTTCTGTCTGAATAGAGTTATAATCTGGTTGTCTATATTAGAGTGAATATTTTTGCCACAGTTTGTGAAATAATGGTCATATTTGGTCCCCATGAAGATTTGAGAAGATATTTTGTAATTTTATTTTTTAAAAAATTTGCTTAGTTTTGTGCAAGTTTTATTTACTAAGGCGAAAAACTGACCAGTTCTTAGTGTTAAAGACTATTGATAAATCATTTTCTATTTTTGTCTCATTTTTTTTGGTGGGAAAGGAGGTTGTTTTGTTTGTTTGTTCCTCCAAAGACTATATATGGCCCTTGTTGTTCTTCATTAACAGCTGTTAATAAAGCTGGGGACCTTTTTTCCCTGTCTAATTTGAACCTGGCATTGTAGTCTGTTAACTTTTTAACAGGGGTGACTTTGTGCGGGATAGTAACATTGACTTTTTAAGATTGATAACTTTTGTTAGATTTGTAAATGTTATTTTTTGTCTTCATACAAAAATAAACCATTGCCCCTTAAACTTTCCATGTAACCCTCAAATCAATGCAATATTTATGCAAAAGCAACTAACAGAATGACTGAATCTGACAACATAATTTTTTTAATTCCCACTTAGTAAAAGGAAGATGCTTCAAAAATTAGTTCTCCACACCAATTTGGGTATTAAAATTTATCAGGGCTTGGCAACCATTACTTCTTCTAATTCTGCTTGCTTACTTCACCCTCATTTCATCTAGTCATATCATTTTTTTGAATCTTTGATAGATTTCTTCTTTTATGTAGTTACTGATTCATTTCCTAACATAACACATTATTTAGCCATATTAATATTTGTTTGGCAATTCCTCAGTTGATAGGCCTTACCTATCTCATTTTTAGTTTCTTCTGTATAAAATGCTTCTGTAAGTATTTTGGGATATATATTAACCTGTCCTTTCTTTATTCTCTTTGACATATATATTTGATAGTGGTATTGCTATATCAAAAACTTTTCTTGCATAAATGTTGTATGTAATAACAAGAAGCAGCATTTATAGAGTGATTTTAAGATTTGCAAAGCATTTTACATTTGTCATCTCATCATCTCATAGCAAACATGAAAGGTAGGTGCTCTTATTACCATTTTATAAATGACGAAACTGAGACTGACTCACTTAGGATGACACATCCAGTAAGTATTTAAGGCAGGATTTGAACTCAAGTATTTCTATACTCGAGTATTGTCTCTCATAATTCATGCCCTAAATCACCTAAGTTAGATGCTTTTTTTTTTTTTTTTTCCCTTTTGTTTTTGCTGAGGCAGTTGGGGTTAAGTGACTTGCCCAGGGTCACACAGCTAGGAAGTGTTAAGTGTCTGAGGCCACATTTGAACTCAGGTCCTCCTGGCTTCAGGGATAGTTCTCTAGCCACTGTGCCAGTTGCTTCATGTTTTTTTAGTCCTCTGAGACTAGAAACAATTTGTGCTTTTATTTCTAGCATGGGGCACAAAGGCAATTAATAAATGTTAATTAATTGATCAGCAGTTAGAATTGTTTTCCAGATAGTCTGGCATATCTTCCCCAGTAAGATCTGCATTTTCCTGTCTTTGCATAGCCCCACCAATCTGGACCGTTTTGATCTTCTTTTTGCTCTGTTTGAAAGTTGGGGATGAAATTTGTTGCTTATATTCATGTTCAGGTCTTATCATGATTTGGATCAGTGTTTCTTTTCAAATTATTTTATGAAGTCACAATTCTCTATCTACTTGGAAAAATAGTAAGGCAGTTCAGATTTGGAGTCATAATATTTTAGAATTGAAAGGGACCTGAATAGATGAGGAAACTGGGACTAGAAAGGCTAATTGACTTGTACGGCATCTCATAGCTAGTGAATAACAGCCAGACTTTGAACCTAAGTCATCTGATTCTGAAGTCTTGCTTCTATGAATTCATGCTCTTATGGGACTCTGTTAGGAAATATTTGAATATATTTTCAAAATTGTGAAGAAATATTTGCATTCTACATTTGCATCTAGAGAAACAAATTGTTCCTATGTGTTATATCCATTTCTCATAGAACTCTGAGTTATATGTAAATATATAAATGCATAAGATAAAATAAAATTGATTTGCATTTTTCCAGATTCATTTTGGGTCAGTAAGAAAATAATAAATCTTTTTAACCCCTCTTTTGTTTTTCTTATTTAGCAACCACAATATGATAACTCTTCACTTCAGGCTCCATTTCCTGACCGATCAATATGTCGCTCTGAACAAGAGGAACTTGAACGAAAACTTGCATCTGCTGAAAAAGAGCTTCTGCAACTCAACGAGTTTCTCAAGCAAAGTGCAAACAAATCTAATGAAGAAAAGAAAAAACTGGAAGAGAAGGTGAACATTTTTTAATTGTGTTTTATTTTCTGGTTTGTTAGTGTATTGGCCACTTAACTAAATTGATTTGCTTTATTGGTTTCCATGTCAGTGTACAGACTTAAGAGAAATCTTGAAATCTTTTTTTGGGGGGAGCAGGGAATCCCAGATATGTATGTTTTTATTTAACATGAATGTATAATTTTAATTTATAATGTGTATTGAATGTGCACCATTTAAGCCATAAGTCTACTAAAAGGCTTTTAGACACCCTGGTATATAGAAATATTAAATTATTTCTTTGAAACAGTATGCATAATTCTTTGTTTTTATTCCTGAGGCCATTGGGGTTAAGTGACTTGCCAAGGGTCACATAGCTAGGAAGTGTTAAGTGTCTTGAGGCCTTATTTGAACTCTGGTCATCCTGATTTTAGGGCCACCATTCTGTCCACTATACTATCTAGTTGTTCCCAGTATGTATAATTCTTAAAGGTTGTTGCTAGAGCCAAAATTTGACATCAGTAAGTTATTTTTCTTTTGCATGGGAATAACAATATTTCTGCTCTTGTTATTTTTGTGTTTTACTTCCAGGAAGAATGAAATCAGGCTAAGTTTTTCATATATGATTTTTTAAAATTCAATTTGAAATCATTTGTCCAAGCAGAAGCTCTTTATTTTGAGAGTTGAGTAAACAATATATTCTAGCAAAAAGAATAGTATCTGTTGATTTAAGCATCCTAAATTCACATTTTGACTCAGCCCCTTTACTCTGAGTTTCCAGTCTATTCATCTGCAGAATGAGTGAATTGTACCAGATGAGCACTAAAATTGGTTCTAGTACTAAATCCATTTTCTTATTATCTTATTTGTGTAGGATTTTAAATTTTATTTTCATAGCGATTGCACATTTCTGATCTCATTTCATCCTTTTCCTATCATTGTGAAGTGATATCCCTACTTTATATCTGAGTAAGGTTAACCTACAGAAACTTTAAATGTCTTGCCTGTTATTTAGATAATTAGTAGTAGAACTGAATTTCCTGACATTGAGCCATTACTCTTTCTTTTAAAACTTCCTAATTTATAGCGATTTTGGGAATCAGTAGATTCTTTGTATGCAACTATGTTTGGGCTTCCCAGTATATAGCTTTACATTCATCATACTTATTAGCATGTGTATCATTAAACTTTCATTATCTTACAAATGTGTCTTATGGAATTCTCTCTCTTAACTGGTCATCTGTTTTCTAATAGCTGGCAAGTGAACTCTCAAGGTCCTATGCCTTATGCTTATTCCAAAGTGTATGTTTTTAGTACAATGCCATGTTTTCTATGAATAATCAATAAATAATTATTGATGATAAGTGCAGACACGTATTTTCCCTCTTTGATTGTCAATCTACTAATTAGGACTTATGAAAATATTATAAGAACTTGTCAATTTTCAGGTTTATTTTAAATTTTTTCTTTAATCATTATTTTTACTACTACTTTTTTTTAAACCCAATTTTTTTTTTTGTTTTTTGCTGAGACAATTGGGGTTAAGTGACTTGCCCAGGGTCACATAGCTAGGAGGTCTTAAGTGTCTTGAGGTCAGATTTGAACTCAGTTCCTCTTCACTTCAGGACTGGTACTCTATCCACTGCCCTACCTTGCTGCCCCTTAACCCAAGTTCTATACTGTTGATTGGTCTCCATTTTCTAGTACTTCCCATATCAGGAAATGGGAACTAGGATTGAAAATTCTGAATAAGACATCCTCTAAAAATCAGTAGTTATGTTCATAATAAAAGGGATTAACTATATTAACTAAGGGTTAAAGTAGTTAAATTAAGCTTCTTTTTATGAAGTTTTCCATTAATTTCATTTTATTGTCCTGTTAAAGATATCAGATAATATCAGTCATAATTTTAGTCAAGTTTTTTGTTCACCTAAATTTATCTGAGTGAAATTATTAACCCCCCCTCAGTTTTTTTTTTTAAATTCTATGAAGTAATATACATCTACATAAGTAAACCTATACAATACCCCCATTTTGGAGATACTATTATTATGTTAGGTTCTTACTAAGTGCCAATGAGATAATGAGATGATAGGTTCTTACTAAGTGCTAAGTTGGTACTTAACAATTTGGACAATGGACTTATGGACATTTATAAATTCTCAATTTATGATTATTTGATCATGTTATTTGTTACATACTTCTAGTATGTGTTATGTTACTATGTGTTTGTGTAATCTATGTAATTATGTGTAATGCCTCCCACATGAAAGATAAAATATTGTAATCATCCAGGAAGAATCAGTTCAAGTGCCAAGGAACTACAGTTGCACTCACACAAAGATGTGGCAGCTTCTACAATTAAAAAAAAAACAAACCAAAAACTTGGAATATAAAGACAAAAGACAAAAAAAGATGGATATAAAAATGAGAATCATTCACCCTGAAAAACAGCGTATAATCTTATAGCAGAAAAAAACCAGAGTTTTAATAGTAAATAGTACTTCCAAGCATTTCTGATGAAAAGACCAAAGTAGGAACTTTGAAATAACAAGTGGAGCCCAGAGAAAACTATAAAGAGAGAAGAGGAGAGCGGAGGGGAGAGGAGAAGGGAGGAAAGGAGAGAGGTAACGTTCTGTTGTCTCCAGAAACTGCCAGTCGCTTTCTGGGAGGAGATTTGCTGTCTCAACTGCCGCCAACTCTGACTTCGAGTAGAGACTCCTTCTTCCTCCAGAGAGCCGCCCCAGGTCTGGCCCAGACAAGACTCTCTCCTTGCTCAATGGTGTTTTCTTTTATCCTCCCAGAGAATGAGTGTAGGTTAACGCAAGGGCTTCTGGGAAAAATTACTTCAATCAATGAACTTGCTGCTCCTAAGCATGCAAGCTCCTCCCCAGGAGTTCACAAGTAAAACTCCCCTAAAGGCCGGAACTAGAGAATTGTCAAGTACTGACTTATCATCTCATTATCTCATTAGCACTTAGTAAGAACCTAACATTTTCTTAGATGCACATATTGTAACTGTAGAGTAGAGGCACTACTCAGTGCAGTTAATGATTTCATCTCTACATGCTTTTCTTAACTCAAGGTTTTTTATGTTCAATCAGTTAATCAATATTTAGGATGAATTGTGTTTTGTCTTGTAGAGTGAATTTCCAATAATGTTTTTCCCATGAGGATTAACTTTAGAAATAATAGAGGAACTTTTCCTGGGCATATCAAACAGAAGTTTTTTCCAAAAACACGAAAGAAAAACTAGTTTCCTTAGCTGAATCCTACTTTATCAGAATAGATTCACTTAACATGTAAAGAATTTAAAATTTGAGTTACAGTAATCAGATCTGGATAAACTTCATTCATGGCTACTAAAAGAACTGGAGAATGTTATTGATGAGTCACTATCAGGGAACTTGACCTATCATGGAAAACACAAATGCTAACTGGGGCTGGATAATGTCTACATTTGTACAACAATGATGGACACTCTAGGTGACAAAATGATTTGCAAGTGAAACTGTTGCCAGTTTCTTTAAAAATTTTATGATGAAATTTCTTTTTTGTTTTGTTTTTATTGTTTATAATAATTTTTTATTTTTCAAAATACATGCAGAGTTAGTTTTCAACATTCACCCTTGCAAAATATTTATGTTCTAAATTCTTTTCCTTTTCTCCCCTCTTCCCTAGACTGCATGTAATCCAATATGCAAATTCTAAACATATTTTCACTTTTATCATGTTGCACAGATAATAACAAAGAAGGTAAAAAAAAAAAAAAAACTATATTATGATTTACATTCAGTCCCCATAGCCCTCTTTCTTGATTCAGTTGGCTCTGTCCATTACAAGGTTATTAGAAATTTTGGTTTGAATCACTTCACCATTGAAGAGCCACATCCATCAGATTTGATCATCACATAATCTTGTTGGTATGTGCAGTGATCTGGTTCTGCTCATTTCACTTACCATCAGTTTGTGTAATTCTCTCCAGGCCTCTCTGAACAACAATATTCCATAACATTCATATACCATAGATTATTCAGCCATCCTTCAGCTAATGGGGAATGTGTCTTTGTAAAAGGCATAATATGCCTTCTTCCTAAACAAATTATTCCAAATCTACTTCCCTTCATTTTTTTGATTGGATAGATCTGATAGACTGGTGAATTAGTTATGTGTGGTAGACAATATATGTAACTCTACTTCAGCAAAGAATTTTTCATGCTGTATTTATGAAGACTGTGGAAAGGAAGCTCATGGGGTGTCCTTGGCTTACTCTTTTCTCTTGGTCATCTCATCAATTCCCACTTAACATTTTGATCAATGACTTAGATAAATTCCTGTCATTGTCAGATTTGCAGATAAAGAAAGGTTTCACAAGTACAAGGGTGGGGAGGCATTCCTAGACAGCAGTTCATTTTAAGAAGGTCTGGGGGTTTTTAAGTGTAGCTCATACTCCATTTCTTTTTTCTTTTCCATTTGTAAACCTCCATCTTGGTGACACCACCATCAGTTTCCATGGACTTATCTTTATGCAGATGATTCCAAAATCCATATATCCAGCCATTAATCTTTTTCTTGATCTGTAGTTCTGTATTACCAGCTGTCTCTGCTTATTTACTTTGATGTACTCAAGGTATCTCAAATTTAACATATCCAAAATGAAATTCATTGTTTTCTCTCTTAAATATGTTTCTCTTCCAGATTTCCTTGTTTCATTTTGGATCAACACATTCACTCCACTTATCCAGTTCATGATCTTCAAGACTTCCTTGATTTCTCTTTTTTCCTTCAGTACCAGTAGTGAATAGAATAGCTTGTCTATTCTACCACTAAGTTGTCTGTTGCATTTGTCCCTTTCCTCTCATAGCTATAATATATCACCTTCATCACTTAATTCTCATCTGAACTTATGCAAGTATTCTAAAGTTATCTTTTTGTTTCTGCTCTTACTAGTTTAATATATCTTTCACAGAACAGACAAAAATAATCTGCCACAAATCTCAGCTCATTTTCCCACCCACTAATCTTCTATGGCTAAATATAAAATCTTCATTTTGATATATTTTTTTTTTTAAATCCTCAGGTGACTGCCTTCTGCCTACTTATTTCACATCCAGCCATCTTAGTTAATATATGTTTCCTGAACTGAATGTTGCATGGTTCAAATCTTTATTGTGCCTGGAATCACATTCATGCGTTATATCCATTTCTTACAATCCTTAGCGTCTTTCAAGACTTAGTTTAACTGGTACTTCATTTAGGAAGTTTTACAATATCTTGCCATTAATTTTTTTTTTCCTTTTCTTTTTTTTTTCTGTCTCCAATCTGGTAGAATGTAAGTTTGTAAGTTCGTTATGGGTCAGAATTCTTTTTTTTTTTTGTCTTTTAATTTCCATTATGTAGCATAGAGCCCTGTTTTGACAGATTTCAGAGCCACTAGAGTTTAGAAAATCCTTTATAATGCAATATCCTTTTGAAGGTTAATTGATATAAATGCATGATAGCATGCTGAGTTTGAAGTAACAATAGGAATCAGAATGAAATTTGCTCTGGATTAGTCTAGGTCATCAACCAGAGCTTTCTTCCTACAAAAAATATGTGAAAGAGTGTGACTTAGAAAAGTGGTTAGGTATGTTCAGTTTGGCCCTGAAAAACTGAAATAACAATATCATATAGAAATTAGAAGTAAATTTATACTTCTTTTAAGAAAAACTTTCTAATAATTAGAGTTTCAAAAAAGTTGAATGGCATACCTAAAGAGGTCATTGGTTTCCCAATCACTGAAGATCTTCAATTAGAGGCTGAATTATTTATTTATAACTTTGAGATCCTATGATGCTGTGATAAATTAGCTTTCAGAAAGGAAAGCCTGTTTTGTGAAAGAGATTCGATTTATTCTTTTAGACCTAAGAGACAGAATTTAGGAATAGTTAGTGGAAGTCATAGGTACAGTAATAATGACAACAGTAATAACTAGCATTTACAAAAACACTTCCAAATATCATCTCATTATTATTCTCATAACAATCCTCTGAAGTAGATGCTATAATTGTATCATTTTACAGATGAAGCAGTTAAGTTACTTGGCAGTGTCACAAAGCTAGTAAATGTCTGGGTCTAGATTTGAACTCATATCTTTCTTCAGGCTCTCCTTGAACCACTTATCTGCCATACATGGAAGCAAATTTCAGCTTCATCTGAAAGAGAGAGAGTAGAAAGAGCTAAAAATAGAATTGCTTTTTAAATTAAAGATGAAACAATACACCCAACTGTTGGAGTATAAGAAGAGACTTCTTTAGAGGGGAAGCAAAATAAGTTTTTAAAAACATAAAAATATCTGAAAAGTTTGAAGTGGTAGGAATGATCAATCTTCTTTGAGATAATCATTTAAGTATCTTTTTTCTGTCTTTGTTATTGATCTTAATTATTGTGACAGCTATTGATTATTGAACTTTTAGAAGTAATTATTTTTAAATACTATTAAATATATATACATTTGTGTAAATATCTATCACCTTATTGATTTAGGTTCTTATGAATTTTTTGGCTTAAAGTAAAAATAATTTCTGTATATGTATACACATGTGTGTATTAATGTTCTTATTGTTAAATAAATGTTTTTACTGGATCCAGTGATTCTGAATATTGAAACGTAGAATTTATTCTACTGTAATTTTATTACATATAAATACCAATGAAACGTATATTTTCTTTTTAGCTTAAAACCAGAGATAGGTATATTAGTAGCCTGAAAAAGAAATGTCAGAAGGAATCTGAACAAAACAAAGAGAAACAAAGACGAATTGAGACCTTAGAAAAGTACTTGGCTGACTTGCCAACTCTGGATGACATGCAGAACCAGAGCCAGCAGGTAAAGAAGGACTTGTCTTTTTTGGGTATAAATAATAAAATATTGAAACTGTTTTAATTTGGCTTGTTGCAAATTCATTTCAATATTGAAGCGAATATTTTTGTCTTAAGTGTGAGTTAGGCTCATTTGTTTTATTCCTATTGGATTAAAATATATCCTGGGCTTCACATATCTATATGCATAATATTTCCATCCTATCAAAAATTTGTGTTGATTCACATGAACTAAGTGGCACAAATGCTTATATATCCCTTTGAAACCCAATTCCATTCCAAACACTAACAATTGAATCTGTTTTTTTTCCCCTCAATATCCTTGATTTTTAAACTATTCTCATGACCTCTTTTTTACTTTTTCTTAATCCTATGCCAAACTAATCATTTATTTCCAGTCACTTGCCTTTGTCATTCTGCCACCTAGTCTATATCTTTCTGCTTCTATTCCTTCCCCAAATTAGCTCTTGACCATTTGTTGTTTTGAAATAATTGTTCCTTCAAAACAGTCCAATAATTATTGAGCCTCCTCATCGTGGATTTTTTTAAACTCAAGTCCTTCAAGATAGTTGCCCTTCCTTCTTTTGCTTTCTCCTTCTCCCACCCCATTCTCAAGCTCTTTTTCATAGTCTCTCTGTCCGTGTGACTACCATTATCCTCCATGGTGCCTTCCTCTTAATTCCTACCTTATTGTTTATTCCAGAGTGAAATAATATTTTTTTCACAAGAAAATGTGTTAAATGTTTTGAGTTAGTGTATATGCTTTAGTTTAGAGAGTTGCATAATTGATAGAAGAAAAAACAAACTCAAGAAGCTAAGAAAATGCCATGGGAAGTTACATGAAAAGTGGTGATGACAGACATCCAAATAGATGAAATTTCTCAGGTTTTTTCCATCCCTCTTCTATGCTATGTTCTCTTATTTTTTGTTTTCGAATCCCCAACCTTAATTCCATCTCTCATACTTTAAGCTCCTTTTTCTATGAAACACATATTAAATTCAAATAAATGAAAGTAAAATTAGTATGCACATCTTATTAAATTTTCAAAGTAAACTTTTCTTATAGATAGCCATTTATTAAATTTTGTCCTAATTTTTGTGATATAAACACTTTCTCTTTAGCTGCAGATCTTAGAAGAAAAAAACAAGAACTTACAAGACACTGTAAAAGACATGGAGAAAAAACTTGAAGAGATCAAAACTCAGTATCAAGAGAAAGAAGTACAACTGGCCTGTCAACGGAAAAAAGAAAAGGAGTTGGTTACCACAGTGCAAAGGTATGAAACCTATCAGTTTTTTCAGTGTGGCGTTAGATAATCTTGAAATGTCAAAGTTTAAGTTTGGGGTAAAATTATTCAAATGCAAATAATCACTATTTGTGTACTAATAGTAAAAATATGACATTAACAAAGGGAGGAATATTTTCATTGTAGAAGGTTCATAGCCTGTTATCTGCAAATTGGCTTAGATAAGAATACAACATTGTTATCCTGTCAAGGGTTTGGGGTTAAAGGAGAAAAGAAATATTAATATAATATTGCTAACTTAGTGTTAACATTGGCTTCTTAATGCTTTGTGAAATAATATAAATTCACAAGAGAAAAAAAGGATTTTATTTCTCATAAATTGATTCTTTTATATCCATTTCAGCAGTAATGCACACTCATTTTACTTGGTGTTCACTACGCAACATTTATTCCTTCAAGTTTTTGTCTTTGACCCAGACATATTTTGCTATGCAATTCACCTTAGTTTCATTCCACTGTTTTTATGTGATCAAAGCCACTGGGACATTTCTATTTCTCTTTAAATTCTTTAGTGAATTCATTGATTTATTTCAGGGCTGTGTCTGTGCCTCTATTTAATAATCCCAAGAAGATCTGTATTGGTTATAACAAAGCCAGCATGGCAATAGGGTAAGAAAGACCCAAGTTAAATGGAGATACAATAAAATAGTTCTTGGCTAATCTGAATCAGATCAGGCCACCAATCCAGAAAAGTATATTCTAAGATCCCTTGTATCATTGCTTAGCTGCTTTGGGTGGTATTTAAAGATGGTCAGGAAGAATATCCCAAGGCTGATTTACAAAACAATGTCAAGATTTTCAAAAAGATAAGTCATAGATTTTTTTTTTTCAGATTATATATGCTAAGAGGTTTGATATTGCTTCCTAGCAACATTCTAGGATGTATTATTAAAGCAATGACTCATAAGCACTTAAAAAGGGAACTGGTGATGACTAAAAGGTAGCATATATTTACAAAAAACAAAAAGAACAGATTATGCCAGAATATCTTTTAGACAAAATAATTGGGCTTGTAGTTAGAGGAATACTGCATGCCTAAATTTTTAGTAGAGCATTCATCAAAGATTCTAATGATACACTTATGGATAAGATAAGCTCTTACAATAAGGTAGATTGAATAACTGGACCCCAAAAGTAACAATTAAAGATTAATGCCAATTGAAAAAGCTCTGACCTACCACAAGCATTTATTTTAAGCAGTTCTTTTTTCAGAAATATTAATCTGGAAAGAATGAACATTTTAGATTACAAGATATACATTCAGAAAGATAACAACCAGCTAGATTAAGGGATGAATATGATAATGTTACATAAAAGATAAAGCCAAGAGACATCACTTTCTTTGGTATGTTTCTTTGTTTTTGTTTTTTTGGGAACCCCAAGAATAGATTAAGAGATGTGGCTGGGCTCTAGTCTTTGTAGAAAAAGACCTGAGAGTTTTGGCGAATTGCAAGCTCAATAAGAGCCAGCAATTTGATGAAGCAGCCAAGAAAGTTATTGCTTGCTGCCTTAATAGAATAGATGGTAGAATAAAGAAGATGATTTTGCTGTTCTCTGATTAGAACAAGCATACTTGATTGTGGTTGTCAGTTTTTTGACATGACTTTTTAGTAAGAGCATTGATTGATAAGTTGCAGTATATTTAGGGGGAAAGTGACCAAATGATGAAGAAACTTTATAAGTGTATCATTAAAATATTACGAAGCAAATTAGAATACTGAGAGAAGAAATGCTTTAGGGGAAAACTTATTCAAATGTTTGAAGGACTAAGCTTCGGAAGAGGGATTAGACTAGTTCACCTGGACCCTAGAACCAGAATAGGTGGTGGTAGTTGCAGGAATGCAAATTTTTGCCTCCTTATAAAGAAAAGCTCTTTCTTCAGTTTTTTCTCTTTTGGTATTTTATTTTTCTTTTTATAACTTATTCTGGAATTTTTTTTTTTGTTGTTCTCTGCTCTTTTGGAAGTACGCATGATTTTATATTTTTGTCAAGTATTCTTTTTCTTTAGTTCTTAATAATTATTGAGAGTTTTGAATTTTCTGAGCACTTTTTCTGATTTTAAGGGGCTTTGTGCTGATTTATTTGGTTGTGTTCTGGAATTTTATTTAGGGTTTTTCTAATGAAAATTTTGGTAGATCAGCCCCTTAAAAAGACAAATATCATTTTCTGATTCTTTTGCAAAAATGCCTCTTAGATATAAAATCAGAGCATTTGACACAAATATAGATAATTATAATTAAAGAGTATAATAGAAGTTAGGCAGGGCACTGTGTTTTGGTATTTTTGTTTTATGTTTTTGAGGTTCTAGGGTCATGATTGAATGGAGTAGGGGGAAACAGAACTGGGCCAGTGTTTTTAGTCTCCTTAGATTCTAAAAGGAAATTGATCTTCTTCCCAGTTCTTCTCTTTTTTGGATTATCTCCTTTCTCCCTCAAAGCTGGGTGGAATTAGTTTCTCCCTTCCCCTCTTCCTCCCCTTCACCTTTCCTCCTCTCTTCTCCCTTACCTTTCCCTTCCCTTCCCTCTCCCTCTCTCTCCCCCTCTCTCCCCCCCCCCCCACTACTTATATAAAAATGTTCAAAAAAGAGGGTTTTTTTTTTTTTTGCATTTAGATAGGTAGTGTCATAGAATTTCATAGTTGGAAGAGATGTTGAGGATCAATTAGTTAAATGCTTCATTTTACAGTTTGGGAAATTGGAACCCAGAGAAGGGGAGTGACTTGATACAACTAATAAGTAACAAATTGAGGATTTGAATCCCAGCCTCTCATTTCAAATCCAGGGCTGTTTCACAATGCTTCTGTGTTTAGCCTTTTTTTTCCCTCTTTTTCACAGCCAACTACCCTTTTCATTTGAAAAGCTTTACTACTCATTCTGTTTCTCATGAAATCCTAAAAATATTTAGAAATAGTCTCTTGATACTAAATTAGGGGGAACAAGCCATTCTAGAATATAAAATATTTGTTTTTTACTTTTATGCTGATTGTAGAAATATTTTTATGACAGGTGACTAAGGACTACAAAGTAATACTACATTAGTAATAAGTAAAATCATTTTGGTGCATTTTTTTCCTCCCACTTTTTATTTGTGATCTTTCTAAGTTAATTCACTGATGTTACTGTATAGTTCAGGATCATTACTTATCTTGTAGATTCTAGGTATTACACTTTTTTTTTCTTCCTGGGGAAAAAACAAAAACAAAAACAAAAACAGACTCATGGTTGCTGTATTGTCTGGAAGAAAAATAAGGATAATTCATCACAATCCAGAAATAGAGGATACATTTTTCTGTTTCATTGTAGTTCTTTTAAACACTCATATAGAGAATCATAAACTAGAGCAAGAGATTGGACCCAATTCACTCCTTACCCTTGCCAGTAGCACCATTTTCACTTTTCTCTATTTTTTCAGTATATAGCCTCTCATTTTACAGCTAAAAAGAAATTACTTGCTCACTGTCATTTAACTGATAATAAAGCCAGGAATAGCACCCTATTCAGATAAACCAGTCTGCCTCCTTTCTCTTTTTTTTCCTCTTTTCCCTTTCTGCTTTGATGTGGCAGAAAGTGCCACATCTAGAAGTTAGGTAGGAGAAAAAATTATCACAGTATGTAAGAAGGGCAATGGAGATGAATTAATTATTTTAGGTATTACAAAACAATGTGCTTGGAGAGATTTCTAGATATTTAAGAATTGGTCCCTCCTTTTTAAGAGCTTATAGGTCTAGTAGAGAGAGAAAGACAAGAAGATTAAAAAAAAAAACCCACCACCACAAATAATCAAATTGGGACATGAAAAGAAAATAAGAATTAAATAGGAGGGAAGAGAAAGATGTTTGGGGAGGACCTCATGGAATAATTTTTGAGCAGTCAGGTGGCACAGTGTGGATAGAGTGCTAGCCCTATAGTCAGGAGGACTTGACTTCAAATATGACACTTAAGGGCTGTATGGCCCTGGACAAATCACTTAATCCTATTTGCTTCAGTTTCTTCATCTGTAAAAGGAGCTGGAGAAGGAAATGGAGACCATTTCTGTTTCTTTGTCCAAAAACAAAACAAACAAGCAAAACAACAAACGCACCAAAAGCTCTACAACACCAACAACCCAAATGGGATTACAAAAATGTAATAGACTAAATCACAAGTGGAATAATGGGCCATGAAAACTGGAAGACTGAATAGGAATTTTAGGTAGAGATATGGGGAAGATATTTGGCAATTTGGAATAGTGTTTACAAAAGAAAATTTGTTGTTTAAGTCATTTTTCAGTTGTGTCTGACACTTTGTGATCCCACTTGGGCTTTTCTTGTTAAAGATACTGAAATAGTTTGCCATGTCCTTCTCCAGATCATTTTACAGGTGAGGAAACTAACTGCAAATAAGTGACTTGCCCAGGCCTAGACTTAACAGCTAGTAAATGTCTAAGGCCATACTTGAACTCAGGAAAATTAGTCTTCCTGGCTCCAGGCCTGTCACGCTATTATGCCATCTAGGTACCCAGAAAAGAAAATAGGAATACCCAAATAGAATAGAGAAGTCTCATATAGTCACTTAGAGGCACAGGCATGTTAAAATTTATGCACTTTAGCTATCTAGGGTTGGTATATGTGCAGACAAATATAGTATTCTTTCCTTGTCCATAGCTCTAGATTCTACTATTGTACAAAATACCATAGGCATTAAGGAAATACCTTGTTTTAAAGATCTTGACTAAAATTAGCCATTAGAGTTTATTTTCAAAAGTTGTCTTTCAAATTTTAATACAGTTTACAACAGAAAGTGGAAAGGTGTCTTGAAGATGGTATCCGGCTACCCATACTAGATGCAAAACAACTTCAAGATGAAAATAATCACCTCAAAGAACAGAACGAGCATGCCAGTAAGGTCAGGCAAACATTTCTATTATAAATATGAATAATGGGTTGTGATCTGCAACCTTAAAAGGTGGGAGAGGGAAGTAAAAAGTCTTATTTAGTTAATGTAATATATTAGATAATGCTTTATTTCATTAATTTTTCTTTGGGGAGAAAAATTTATTCACTTTTTTCTAATTGCAGAGAAAATTATATAGTATGTTTAATTGAAAAAAACCAACCTACGTTATTTCTTAACTTAAAGAACATTGATTTTTTAAATCTTGAGTTCTTTATATAATGTCAAATTTGGGATACAATTAGGAATGGCAAATATTAGTAATCAGAAAAGATACAGGGGCAGCTAGATGGCATAGTGGATAGAGCACCGGTCCTGGAGTTAGGAGGACCTGAGTTCAAATACTGTCTTAGAACTTAACACTTACTTAGCTGTGTGACCTTGGGTAAGCCACTTAACCTCAATTGCTTCACCAAAAAGAAAAAAAAAAGAATTATGCAATTTTATACATTAAAGTTTCTTAGAAATTGCTTAAAATTGAATATGATAAAAATAACATTTTTAGTGAACTATTTGATCTTGCTAGGTAAATATACCCTATTGTAAAACATTTTTGCAAAGGAAATAATCCTACTAAAGTTTTCATAGATGAGGCTGAGGTCTAAAAGTCTTGTATTGGTCAAACTAGTAGCAGAAATTAACTGGTTATAGTCTGATTTGTGTTTTATTTATGTAGGTAATAAACAGCCAGCAAAATAAAATTGACAGAATGTTGTTAGAAATTCAGGTAAGAAATATTTTATGCTTATTTCAATAAAATTTAATGTAAAAAAATATAGTTATCTCTTCCACATTGCAATTTTCCCTATTGTGATTTTGATATATTGTGGGTCAAAATAAGAAATTCAAATGGGAATTTGGGAGGAGTGCAATAGAAAAAAGTTTAGAAGCTCAGAAATGCATAATGTTATAGTATTGTATAATATCAATATGCTTTATTTTTTAGTATCATCATAATTCAGACTTCTCTGTTTTGAAGAGAGGGTTAAATTTTTTTACACAGATTTTCCAGTTCTGTGAAGTGGCTGTGCTCCTAATCTCTTGTGATGTGAAAGTGATAACTGTGAACTTATTTTCAAAATCAAATGCACATGACTTTAATGCAGCTTATCTCTATTTGTATGGAATACTGAAGTAAAGTTTTGAATTCTATGTGAAGTATTATTTGGGAAAATAACTTTTTGTTTTGTTGCCTGAATTAAAATGAAGAAATGTACTCTTTGTTTCTTTAAAGTATTTTTAAGTTGGATGAGAGTAATAAAAATGTAATTTAAAAGGTTAATTTTAGGTATAAATATGTATAACCTTTTAATTGTACCTGATAGTGATATTAAGGCATTTGCATTTTAAGATATTCTTTTTCCTCTGATACTGTTGTCAGCCCTTAATCACGTTAATCTTTCTTGTTGGTCTCCTTGCCACAAAACTCCCCATTCCAATCCATTCGTGTCTCAGGTTTCAACATCTTCCTAAAACACAAGTGTGATTGTATCACATTCCTTTTCACTTTCACCCACAGAATCAAATAAAAAAGATCCTGTTGCACCTTCAAAGCCCTTTCATAACCTAACTCTTTACCTCACCCTTCCCCTACACCCATCTCCTTAATCCCTTGTTCCTTGAAACAGGATTCTCTGTCTCCTGACTCTGGGCATTTTTATTGAGGGTCCCCATTGCCTAGAAAAGTTCTCTTCTTTCTTTACCTCTTAGTTTCTCTGACTTCATTTAAGTTCCAGTTAAAATCTTACTTTATATAGGAAACTTTTCCTTGACTTTTTCTAACATCTTTCCTTTGCTAATTATTTCTAATTTATTCAATAGGTAGCTTCTTTGTATATACTTGTTTTCATATTTCCCCCATTAGTGTGAATTTTTTAATAAGCAGAAGATTTTCCCTTCCCACACCATTCCTTTGTATTTCTAGTACTTAAGTACATTGAAGGGCACTTAGCAGGCTCTTAACAATTGTTTATCAACTAATCTACTGACTGACTGGTACTGTATATCCACTGTGCTACAAAGGCAGTTAGGTATGCCACATTTGCAGGGACTATGATCAGTGATGAGGATATAAATTAGAAAATATGAAATAATCCCTACTTGGGGAGGGGGAGACACACTTACATTCTGATGGGGAAGACAAACAGCATATGAAAAAATATATATTAAGGAAATGAAGTTAATGAGTAAAAATGCATAAAAAGTTATTAAATATAAAGTAGTTTGGGAAAGGAGGATACTAGAAGTTGAAAGAATATGTAAAGATTTCATATAAAAGATGGTATGTGAATAGTATCTTAAATGAAAAGTAGGTCTCGGAATTTGTAATATTTGCTTTCTGATTGGTCTCCCTGCCTCAGATCTGTCTTAGGTATATTAATATTTTCTCTAAGGTTTTTTTTTTTTTTGCTTAATTTGCATAAAATTGTTTTTAGTGAGTTATTAACTAAATTTGTTATAATCACTGTAATCTTTTGGCAGAGGCCATAAAATCATTGGTAAAATTTCAGCAAATGAGAGATTAAAATGTTTTATTATTAAGAGATCTTAACTTAGGTTCTTATGCCTATGTGTATTGAGTTTCAGTAAGAGATAACTATAAAATCAGACACTAGAGAGGATTTTTGTGTTATAGACAGTATTCACTCATCATTGTGGGCCATAGTTTTTGAAGGACTTTAAGTGAGTGAAAGGGATTGGAAACCATGTGAATGAAATAGGGATGCATAGTGTACGGAAGAGAAGACTAATTAGGAAAGGATGCTATGTTTACCATCTTAAAATATTGAAAGCCCTCTCATGTATAAAGGGAGATATTTGTTGTTCTATAAGAGATAAATTTTAGTTTAGTATAGGGAAGACCTTTCAAACAAGATAAAAATTGTCCTTAAATGGACTGGGGTGCTTCATGAAATACTGAGATGGAGTGGAGAAGGTTCAACTACTTGTCAATAACATCGCAAAAACAATTTATGCTACAATCAATTGTTCTATACCTTTAAGATCCTTTTCAATTTCTTAAAGTTATTTTGTGATGTATCCTTCATAGCAAGATAAGAATTATTCAAGATTAATGGAAATCTATACTATTTTTAAAGCTTTCAGAGAAGGGAGCTTCCACAGATCTGTTTTGTAACTCTTTAACAATTCTCTATGTTTACATTTAATAGTACATTTTGAAAACTTGTCCTTTAGCTGTTTTATTGGAAATTGAAAACTCTGCATTGCCACACTGTTTAATGCCATATTAGAATACAATTATAAAATTTCTCCAGACTAAATAATTTTAGGGGCAGCACTAAGCATGAAGTCAGGGAGTTCTGAGTTCATAATTGACCTCTGACAGTTACTAACTGTGTGATCCTTGGCAAATTGCTTAACCTACTTATCTCAGTTTCTCATCAGTCAAATGGGAGTATGCTGGAGAAGGAAATGACAACCCATTTCAATATCTTTTCCAAAAAAACCTTATTAATCAAAAGTCTATAAATCAGACAAAATAAATTATCCTAGCTACTTTAACTGTTTAACATAGGTTTCAAACTATGTTCAGCCTTTTAAAAAAATCTTTATGTGGTGTTCTTTGTTTTGTTTGGTTGTAGTTCATTTTTTAAAATACCCATAAAGATAGTTTCAACATTCATTTTTGTAAGATTTTGTATCACAAAATTTTAACCTATTCCTTCTCCAAGACCACAAACAGTCTGAGGCAGGTTAAACCTATGCAATACTTTTAAACATATTTCTATATTTTAATGTACAGGAAAAATCAGACCAAAAGTGTATGTGGGGGGAAATGTAGTATTATTTTTTTTAACAATTTTCTCCCCAGTTACATTTATTTTTCTGGTTATACATTCTTTTTTTTTTTTTTTTTAAGACAAATTTCCTTATGAATTATGTTGGGAGAGAGAAACCTGAACAAGAGGGGAAAACCATGAAAGGAAAAAAAGAAAAAAAAAATCAATGTGGCATGTATTGATTTACATTCAGTCTCCTTAGATCTCTCTTTGGATTCAGATGTTTTCCATCCAGAGTTTTTTGGGGTCTCCTTGGATCAGTGAACCATCGAGAAGAACCAAGTTTTTCATAGTTGATCATTGCACAATTTTGCTATTACTGTGCTCAATTTATTTCTGGTTCTGTTTGTTTTACTCAGCTTTAGTTCATCTAAATCTTTTAAGGCTTTTCAAAAATCAATTTGTTTATCATTTTTCATATAACAATAATATTCCATTACTTTCATACCATAATTTATTCAACCATTCCCCAGTTGATGGGCAGCTACTCATTTTTCAGTTCTTTACTCCCACAGAAATAGTTGCTTCAAATATTTTTGCACATATGGGTCCATTTTCCTTGGAGTACAGACTCAGGAGTGGCACTTTTGGATCAAAGGGTATATACACAGTGTTATAGCTCTTTGGCTATAGTTCCACATTTCTCTCCAGAATGATTGGATCATTTTACAACTCCACCAGGAATGTAAAAATCAGCAATCAGTAGCAAGTAAAATTAAAAAAAAAATAAATTCTTTTGTTTATCCTTCCAGTACAACTAAGATAATTGTCTTATCCAATTGTCCTACTTAGAACTAACACCAATAACAATACCAGATAACTCTTTTTGTTTGATCAAGAGAAGATTGAATGTGTATCATATAATGAATGGGCAACATATGCCAACATATTACATTAACCAGAGATATACTTTTACTATTTATTGAGCAAATTCAAAATAATATTACTTGAAAATTATGGAGTTATCATTATTGCATAGTCTTATTTCAAACTAGTAAAATATGATTTTAAAGCATTATGAAGAGTTATAAACTCACTCAACTTGTATTCTTATCTTTAAAATAAGAGGATTAGAGAAAATGTTCTTCAGGTTCATAAAGTTATAAAAAGCTAGGATTCTCAATAAATACATGTAACATTGTTATACAGATAGGAATAATTAAAAACAGTGTATTTTGGATTTTATCAAAATATTTTATCAAAAATATGCCAGACATGTAACAAAGTTGAGTAATAATCTCTTGGGTGAAATTATGTCATGTGTTATTGGCAGTGTAAATGATTAAATTTACAAATTAATTTCAATATTTATTGATATAAACATCCATAAAAAGTAGAATTCTCCGTGTTTTAAAGATGCACTTTTAGTAGAATGTTTTACAAATGCCTGGGTTCTTGGATAGACCCAAATTATTAAGACTTTGTTGGATTAGATTTCCTATATGTCACAATCTGTAAACCTTTTAGAATGTTATTTTCTTTATAATTCATTGGATTTAACTAGTGACAGTCTGGGGATAAAATTTAAAAACAAGCTCTCAGGGCAGCTAAGTGGCACAGTGGATAGGGGGGGGGGGGGGGAGAAGGCAGCCTTGAAGTCAGGAGGACCTGAGTTCAATGTGGCTTCAGACACTTAAACACTTCCTAACTATGTGACCTTGAGCAAGTCACTTAACTCCAATTGCCCGGGGGGGGGGGGGGGAAGCCCAAGCTTTTTAGAGCAAGGAATCTTAACCTAGAATTTGTAAATTTAAAAAAAAAAATTTTTTTTTTAAAGTATATTTTGTTAGAATCATTATCCTTGGTAATCCTATGTATTTTATGCATTTAAAAAATTACTTGAGAAGGGATCTATACATTTCAGATTGTCAATAAGGTTCATGACAAAAAAGAGTTATGAAGTGCTCTAAATACATCACTTTCTGAGATGAATAAGTAATGACATTTGATCGTCTAAAAATCTCTACTTAATTAGTGGTAATATCCATTCTGTCTGTTTATGCTTATCCAGATATGAAGCCATGGGTGGGGAGGAACTCCCTTCATAATAGAATAATTGGTATTCAAATAGTAATTTTTCTGAAATATACCTGAATATAGTTCTAAAAATAGTTAATAAAGGAATTCTACTTCTTGTACACATTGATTTTCATAGTCAATGAGAAACTCCCCAGCATTCATTAATTTCTGCACATTTTATGACAAGTTGGTCTTTGGTTTATAGTTGAAAATTAAATTAACAGAAAAGACCCGGATGCTATTAAAATGTCCTCCTTGCTGCTCTAGTGAAGATTTTTAAAATAATGCTACCTCAGATTTCTGTTTCTGTGCCTATATAAATATAATAAAAAAATTTTCAAACCCAAAGAATGCAGGATTAAAGAGATCTAAAATAGGCCTTGATTTGTGAATGAATTATGCAGGAAAATCAGCTGCTGAAAATAGTGCATGCAGAGGAAGGAAGTTTTGGCACATTGATAATAATAGAAAGATAAAAATTAAAATAATTTTATGTTGTTAGTTATAAAAAGTTAAGACATGTTTTAGTTCTTAACAATATTTTTGCTATTTAAAAGGACCTCTTCAGAATAAAATATTTAAACTCAGTCTAAAGTGCCATGCTTTTTTTTTTTTTTTTTTTAACCTATTCTTTATATAAGAAAAAGCTTTGTCTTTTACCTCTCTGGTGAGAGTTATGTGTAATATAAAGATTACAAGAAAGGTGAAGAACATAAAAAAAGAAAAAAAAAATTCCTCATGTCTTTGGTTTGATATTCAGCTTTCAGTATTGACATATGTTCCTTCTGATTCTTATTTAGTCTATGCAAGAGAAACTTGGTCAAGAGAAATTGACAACTCAGAAAATGGAGAAAGAGCTAGAAGAAAAAGAAAAGACTATAATGAAGTTAACAGAAACTTTACTTGAAGTGAGTACAGAAACTCAGGTTATGTTTGAAATTTAAATTATCTATTTTCATTTAAATAAATGTTACCTTTTGTAAAAATAAATGAAAATGACCCTTTCTTAATTTTTGGTTAAGACTATCCTTGTGTAACCTGTACCATTGTGCCTATTACTTAAATTCACACTTCATGAAATGTAGTTGTTTTAGAATGCTTGTCCCACATGTTTTGTTAATTAAAGTTAATATTATTATATTTTGAAATTGTGTTTTTCTTTTTTCATTTAACTCCTCACTCTTTTCTTTTATCCCAATGCAGAACCAAAGACTAAGTGAAGAATATTCTCCTTTCTTGGAAGAACAGCAAGAGAAACAATCCAAGCAGCAGGCTGACTTATCTCTACAGCCACTATTGAATTTGAACATGGTTGACCAATTATTCAAGGAAATGTCCCATTGTTTGTTTGACTTGAAAGCATTGTGCAGTATTCTTAATCAGAGAGCTCAGGGCAAGGAGCCTAATCTTTCATTATTGCTTGGAATCAGATGTAAGTAACATCTTGGATTTTTCTTCTTTCTCAGAAATCTGTTCACCTCAACAGATTGTGTCTAGTTGGTTTATATTTTCTCTTATGGTACTTTAGGTTTATGTAACAAAATGGTTCTTTTTTAATGTTTATCTCACTTCAACCTTAAGTTAAGATGAAATCTGGCATGACTCATTGTTTATAGGAAGGACTCTAAGACACAGAGAAGTTAACTTATTTGCTAAAGTTATATGGATAGTGACAGTGCAGTATTAGAATCCATTCCTCATGCGATGTTATAATAAAACTAGAGAAGGAATCAGGCTTCAGTTCTAAGCTTAAATCAATCACTTAACATTTTTGTGACCTCTTACATACCTATAATCTCTCTTGATCTCAATTTTTCATATTTAAAATGAAGGGGATATCTCTGAGTTATGTCTGAAGTCAGTTTCAATATTAAGATTCTCTTGTTCTTTAATCTCACCCATAGCTTTAGATTCTTTTTACTACACCCCTTTGCTATGCCATATATTATTTTTGTATCATGAATAAATTACACTAAGTCATAAAGAACAAAACAGATCTGTGTACAATTTGAACTTAGTTTCTAAAGTTCTGAAGTGATTTCTTATTTCGTTGACAGTCTAATAGTTGATGCAAATTCAAGTCAGTTTCAGTATTGCAGAACTAGCAAATCTTCTTGCTTACATTAAAGGTCATTGTGCCTAATTAGGATTTTCTGGAAGGCTAAAGGTACACAAAGGATAAGTGATTAGAATGGGAGTTAAAATTGATATTTTTTTTTTCTGATATGGCCAGTGACCTTACTTAAAGCACTTAATTTTAAAACATTTTATTTTATTAAGTTCTAAGGGGATGCTGAGAATAGTTAACTTCCTATCTCACTATTATGGATTGATGACCTAACCATAAATACATGATACAAAGCTAGATTGAATGAATTGGCATCTTACTTCTGTTGCCTAAAAATATTTGATGGTAATATTTTCCTACTCAGTGAATATAAATTAATTACTTGCCTAGGTGAGTGTGAGGTCTGTAAATCTGTTTTGTTAGAGGATCAGAATAGTTACATTTGGATAATTTCATTTCCATTCTGAGTGAAAGGAAATACAGCTTTTGGTTACAGTAATTTTCAAAGACTGTTCACAAAACTATGGGATGGACTTCTATTTCGGAAAAAAACATGAAGTATATGTTGTTAAAGAGGAGAAAACAAAGGTATTCTTTCACTGGAAGGATGATCTTTGGTTTTTTGTGGCCTTCAGACCAAAGAACATTTGGTTATTTCCTTAGTATCCTAAATACAACTTTTCTTGTGTAACAAAAGAAACTATAAGTGAACCAACTTGTACCTTTGCTACATAGAAGTGTTAGGCAACAGACCTCTGAGGATATATTCAAATACAAAGTGAACCCTATGGTTCACTTCCCTCTCTATACCTTCCCCCCAAAAAAGTCTAAACAAAATAAAAAAGCTTTGTGATGATGATGAAAAATAGTTTGTACTAAAGACCTTGAGTCCTGTAAGATTTGAAATAGAATGGATCAGAAACAGATAAAATGATATACTTACCACATACAATGTACCATGATATAGTAGGGATATATACATGAAAGTCAAATAGAAGAGACTACACTTTAATTTGAGATTGGTTGAATTAATCTAGTGTAATTGATGTGAAGGAATAATTTTCATTTTTCTCTACATATACAGGGCAATACTGGAGTGAATGACTAAGAGCCACAAATAATCTACCTACTTGATAAAGGGCTGTATCCCTGTGTTAGAAATTAATGAATTTTTCCTTTTAGAAGTCAGTCTGTTCTTGTTGAGTAGTTAAAAGTTCACAGCTGAATTGATGACCCATTTTTAGAACAGCTTAAGGTTTACAGAGCAGTTTTATGATATCATTGTGAGATGAGTAGTTGAAATTAGTGTTTAAAACTCCATCTTACTGTTAAGGAAACTTAATTTTAGTAGGTACTCTTAATGACTCTTAAAAGTATTGCTCTTTTTACTCTCCTGAACACTGCCTTTTAATTCTTACTTTGGATACAATGGAAATAAATTGGCTAATTTAACTTGGAAGTTAATATTTTAATGCCACTAAGCCCAACTTACCATAAAGCATTTCAAGAACTAAGATACATACATGCCAGCTTTGCCCACTCTGCGGTTCAGGTACTTGAATATGGAGAGAAGATACTAAGGATTCTCTCTTCTGAATTTTAATACATTACACAACAGTTCAGAGTATCTGTGAAGATTTTCACTTAGAATGATAACCTCAGAGGACATTTAGTCCTAGCACAGATTTTCACTTAAAAGATAACCTCAGAGGATGCAACTCTATCTGAGCTTCTCTAGCATCTTGACAAATGAGCAATCATCTTTTGCTTAAAAAACATACAATAAGTAAGAATCTAACTGTGTCCTGAAGTAGCCCATCCCACTTTTAGACAGCTGTAGTCTTTTTTTTAGTTTTTATTTAGATTAAGCCTAAATCTTATTTTCTACAACCTCTACCAAGCAGAAATGTAATCTCTATTATGTCTTCTAAAGTGTTTTCTGGGCTGAGCACTCTTAGTTCTTTCAGTTTTCTCTCACTGTGTCCTTTCTAAAATGTAGTCGACAACACTGAATATGATAGTGTAGATATGTTCTGACCAGTAGTGTCTACTTTGGCTGTTATTTTCTTGTTCTGAATACTGTGCATTTCAATACTACCAAAAAATCAAAGCAACTTTTTTAGCTTCCAAATGACATTGTTGATTCATATTGATTGAGTTCTCTTATCTATAAAAGTACCCAGATCATTTCAGACCAGTGACAGTCTAGCTACACATATCTCCTGTTTTGTAATGGAACAGTTGTGTTGTTTTTGTTTTTTTTAGTCCACTTCCAAGAATAAGATTTCAAACTCTTTTTTCAGACTCTTAACACCATTGTTCTTTCCATTGTCCTACACTGTCATCTTGTAATTCTTATTTTGGATACAATAGAAATAAATTAGCTAATTTAATTTGGAAATTAGCATTTTAATATCACTAACCCATTCTACTTGATTCAGCTTATCACTCTGTCAGATCTTTTTGCATCCTAGATATCATATAACAACCTGGCTAGTGACTTTATTTCATTTCCAAATTTCATAAACATTTCCTTTCTATCCTTTATAAGTCATTAATGAAAATATTGATTTGTAAAGGGTCAAATAGAAATCTACTCCAACTTGGAGTAGTACCACAGAGACCTTTCCAAGTTGACCTTGTCAGTAGTGACAAGTTTTGGGGTCCAATTTTCAAACAATTCTGAATCTTATATATCTGCACCATCATAGATTATATTTTCTTTCTGAATTTTTTTTTTTACAAAAATAGCATAATTATGTAAAATATTTTACTAACATACTTGAATATTGAATTTAACAACTCTGAATATTCTACAGTGATCTAAAATGGAAACAAAATTTTGGGTGGTATTTAATTAGAAGTGCTATTATTTAAATTTTTGCAGATTGAAAATTCATATGTAATTTTTACCTGAGTTTTGACTCTTTAACATATAGCATTATATTTATGGAAGGAATAAAGTTGAAAATTCCAAGATCATATTGAAAATGTGGGAAGCTCTAGTTTTCTTTATTTTATTTTCACAGCTATGAGTTCTTCAACTGAAGAGACTGAAAATGACCACAGCCCAGAATCACTGACTAAAAAACTATCAGACATGTGCCAGTTACGGAAGGAGATTGATGAATTAAGGACTATGATATCTGACCGCTATGCTCAGGACATGGGAGACAACTGCATTACCCAATGATAAAGTATTGGTCCCACAGCAATAATGACTCATTGCTCAGTGCTGCTGTGTTATCTATTCTTCATCTTTCTGTTCAGGAGCCATATTGGAAGATTGCATTTCTATTTGACCTGCATATAGGTTTTTCTGTGTATTGTTTCATTTTTGTGTAGGGAACTATGGGGCTGGGAAATAATGGAATTTATTTAATCAAGAAAAAAAAAAACTCAAATGATTTAAATCACCATTTGAAAAGTACGATAAAATCTACAAGGGGGCGGGGGGAACTATTCTCAAAACTACTGATTGTAGGACCAAGCTGTGAAAAATGCTATTTAAATAAAGAGGTAGGGTTTTTTTTTTTTTTTGTTTTATTTTTTTAATACCATGGCATTTTAATGTTTATGAAGGTTTCTGGAGTTGAAGCAAAGGTTTCAAGGAAGGTACTGATATCTCCATTTATTGTTCCTTCTGATAGAAGACTGTATTGCACATTTAGGAAGCTCAAGGATTAAATGAAGCAAGGTTTACAACATCTACCCCTTTACCAGGTCATGGAAGATGCTTTTGCTTTTGGAACAATCATGCAGTTGAAAGATGCAATTTTGGGGGTTAGAATTAGAATAGTATGTAGACAAGTGATCTACTTTTTAGTATGCTTTCAAGCTACCTATAACAGTTGGAAAAGTTTGATATGATAAAATACTTTTTCATCATCATGGGTGAGTTTTCTAGCATTTGTGTTCTTTTCCAGCAAAGGGGATATAGTTAGTATTAGTTTTTACTAATATCTTCACATGCTTATTGTTTGGTTTTTCTTTGTGGGGCAAGGTAAGTTGTTCATCTGTAAAGAACTTTGTGAACATAAAACTTTGTTTATAGTTTATAGTTAAAAATCAGAAGAGAGAATCCTTCAGTATCTTTCTCGCATAAATGTTGCAGGTAGTCATCAAGAAGGGAAATTAAGAATACTAGCTTAGGTAACAGATTCTTAACACACAAAAATTTTTCAAATTGAAAGCTATTGGAAAAGTTAGCTATAATGTATTTGAATGTTTGCCAATGCAAAGAAGATAGATTATACTTAGCTGGTTCCTTTTATTTATTGCATTCATCCATGGAAAAAGCTCCTTATTTAAAGTACTAGCTTGACTATACTAGTTCTCTAACCTATACCAGATGTGAGACTTAAGATAACATGAATAATTTTTTTAAAAAGCATAATTGAATTTTATGCACCCAAATTAATTCAACATTATTTACTTAACCCAAAATTACAACTATTGCTTAATGTGTTTTTGAAAATAATCGTTTGGTATTGCCTTCAGAGTTTTTGACACACACTTTAAATAACCTCATTGTGGAAGGTTCATAAAAATTATTTAGAACCAAATTACTAAAAAAGTAATATTTGTTTTGTAAAAAACTATGTAAGTAAAGTATAATATAAGGAGTAAATCTACAAATGTTTTGAGCAAAGGAAGCATCATTGAAATAGCCATGTAGCTGTTTTTGAGGTCACTGTTTTCAGGCAACTTATTTTCATGTGTTCTATCTGATGAGTTTTTTTTTTTTTTTTTAGTATTGGTCACATTATTTTTTAGAGGCAGGCCTCATATATAAAATGTTCTGCAGCTTTAGTTCAAGTAACAGTTCTAATATATTCAACTTGTATTCTGCCCAGTGCCTGTATAAAATACTCCCTTGCTAGTAACTGAGATGATTTAAAGAGGTACTAACTCAGTCACTAAGGAATCATTAATTCAGTGTAGTAATGATATCTTCCTTTGCATCTTAATATAGTATGGCATGATACAGGCACCAGAGAGAATAAATAATGTGTTTGATTTATTTTTTCATTTTTTAAAGGGGGGAGCCCACCTCTATTATAAAGCACTAAAGTAGTATTTCTATCTAAATAGATGATACAAAAATGAAACCTTATAATGGATATTTTGTTATTATTATCTCTTTATTCTTAGCATTGGTGAAAATGACTCGATAATAAAGCAGATAGAATAAGTACAGGCTCTTTGGATAGGCCATTCCCAACTCTTGGAAAGAGAAAGTCCCTGGACTTGGACTAGACAATCAACAAGTTAAGATTACCAAATGGTCTTGTTTAAATATCTCTTATACTATTTAATAATAAGTTGTTGGGTGTTGGTTCTTCCCTTTTCCCTCCTTTCTCTCCCCCATTGTTTTGTTTGTTTTTATCCTAATAGTCAACCTTTTCTAGACCTGTTTGTTCATTTGGCTTAGTTGTCATGAAATCTTTTCAGGGCATTGTTATTTTTAATAAGTTAATGTTTAATAAGTTAAAGCCTAGAATTAATTTGCACTAAAGTAAAGTAAAATAGTGAGCATTTTTTTAAAAAGTAAATTTAATAGAAAACTGGCAGATTAGTACTGTTGTCTTCAGTTGTAGAACTGAAACCATCTTAAACTATTTCTTATAGAACACCTTGAACTTTGAAAATGTAAATGTTCAGAAATTATTGCAATGGTATATAAAAAAGAAAATATTCAGAATTTAAATTTAACCTGCTTTGAAGGTTCTTTTTAATTTCAAAAAACCTTTTAATGCACTATTGTGACTTGGAAATGTGCTTGCTCTTTAGATAGGGCCTTTTAATACTGAGAGTATATTCTCCTTTGAATATTGGTCATTTAATTTTTGAAGTGAATTTAATTTGCTTCCTTAACTTTAAAACAAGAACTGGTGTAACAGGCTGGTGTCTCAGTCAAAGGTTTAGATTAATCCATGCAGATTAGATTACCTGATTTACCAGACATAATGTCTTTCATTTCATGTCAGCAAACACTCTGGTATTATTGAGCTCTTGGCAACTCTGTATTCATTTACAGTGACCTATCAGATTAGAAGAATAAGCTTTGATGGTGTAAAATACGCTGAATTGTTTACCTGGTTGAAAATAGTTGTGGACCCATTTCACATAAGTAACAAAGGTGTTTAATATTAATGGTGGCATAATTTAATGAAACCAATTTTAGTCATGGACAATGTGTTAGACTCCATTAGTCATGATAATTTTCTTCAGTAGCTATCAAGAGACAATCTCAAGGGCTGGAAAAAAAAATTGATCATAATGGTTACTGTACAGTTCTGTCTTATGGGCTTATTAACCTATGTATAGTTTTGTGATTAATTTGTAGGACTTGCTGAGCATATTTTTATAGAAATTCCATATTTAAAAATGTACTTTAAAATATCAGTAATTGTTCTTTTAGCAAAGAACAGCTAAGGCCCAGAACTGTACATATTTTTGTAGTGTAGTTGTACTTTAACACACATCTAGCTTGCATTATTGGCATTTGTTGTATTAGTTTGTATCATTGTATATTTGTAATTAATAAGCAGTTCTTAGAAAGACCCCCAAACTCAGGCTAAACAATTTGAAACTGCCAGTAGATGCAGCCACAAGAGCCAAAGGTAATTCTTTTTACATTTTTGACAGTTTGTGTCTGTTTTCCACAAGCAAAGAAAAGCTTTCATACTTAGTATGTAATGAGAGAGCTATACCTGTCCTAATCCCCAATGATCTTGCTGTGGAATTGTGCTCATTTATAATTCTTGTTGTTCCATAAGGCATTTATTTTAGAGGGGGAAAATAAATTTTGGGATGCAATTATCCTTTTTAATTAAAATATTAATATTGAACATGGTTAGATTTCCAAATCAATAACTCATTAGCAATATTAATTCCACAGTTGTATATAGTCAGCACCCTTGTGCCTTTTTGCCTGCAGTACACATGTTCATTTCCATTTTACATAAGCTTTAAGAATGTCGATAATTATTGCACCTTGTTTCTTCTCTAACTAGACTTTCTTAAGCTTTTTTTTTTTTTTTTTTTTTTTTTTTTTCCTCCAACAAGGAGAAATAATTAATAAATATAGGAGTAGGTCCTAGACATTTGTTTTTGGAGCTGAGCTCTTGACTTTTATAAGTGAGCAGGAAATCTCCCATCAGAATGTATTCATTTGTATCTATCAATTACAGTATTGCATAGGTGTGAGAAGTAGGGTGCTTGACAGTTACATTAAAAGCACAGCAGTGTGTATTATTAGATCAGTCTCTATGACTGGTAGTTTTAGAAATTGGGTTCAGTTTTTGAGCCATTCAGAATACCTCATGTGTAAATAGTTGTCACGACTTAATTGAAATGCAGTCACTGTTTTTAAAAAAAATTAAAAAAGAAAGTGAAGCCACTGGATGGCTCATGCCTTCAGGCCTATCATTCTTGCCTCTTTGTGTAAAGGGGTTGTATTTGTTTTTTTGTGTGTGTTTGGGGGGGGGGTTTTATATTATAAAAAATAGGGTTTACAGCTAGAATTTTGAATGCCAAAGTTCTATTTATTAAATATGAAGAAAGTTTTCAATGTTAATGGCTAGTATTTTTCCACTGGAGTATTGTTTGTTGATGTTTGGATTTGTATTTACAGAGAAATAAATTTTTTACAAAATGATTTGCTTCTTTTCAATAACTGATATGAGAATTTAATTGATTCAAGAATTGTCTTTGAAACATTCAAATTTAAATTTATTCTGGGGTCCTGAGTAACTGGGCAGGTGAGATTGTGGGGAGGGGAGTGAGGGCTGTGGGAGAGGGCATGTTGGCAGAGAAATATGAAATATTGACAAGATTATAATACTCTCTGGGACAAGTAGGAAAAGGCACGATAGGGAAAGACAGCCTTACAGTTCTACCTTCTGTAGAGGTTTTGGGTAACCTCATCTTACTATATATAGCCAATCAAAAAGTCAGGTTATGATGTCAAACTCTTGAGGTTAAATTTCCCCTATAGACCTATGCCTGTTGTTTGCCATTTTTGAATTCCTTTTGGGTTAGCCCAACACAGAGTTCTGCCTTGTGCTGTCTTCTCATTCCTTCCCCCTTTCCTAATGGTGTCTTTCTCCTTATTATTTTAGGGTGCTAAACTCCTCTATGGATTTAGCCTGCCAGTTAATGGCATTCTCATCTCATGGCAGGTGCCATTTCTCCTAGTTAATTGTGAGTTCCACTAGGGAACTTGTCTTTTTTACCTGTTTTACCTCTTTATTGTGTAATCTCCTCATAAATAAAAGTACTTTTTGACAGAGAAAACCATTGTGAATTTTTTTATAAGTGAATGGCTACTAGACCTCCAATATTTGGTGCTTGAAATCCTTTGGTCTTCTCCTTGATAAAGCATAAGAAATGCATACCCCAATATATTTTTCTCTTTTTGTGTCCCACCCCTCAACTAAGGTGGGTTATAATGGAGAATTCTGTGGTATCTTGGAGTAAACTATCACTTTGCTCACTGGGTGATCAGTGATGGACATAAAGTAGAGGAATGCCCCCCAAATAGGTCATATTGTTTTTTGAGGGCAATTTCTTACAAAATGCATGTTTCCACTTCTTTCCAGGATTCTGGGTGAGTAAGTGAGGCTATTTCAACATAGGATTTTGATTTTTGGTTTTCAAGAAGTGTTTTTGAACTTCCCAAAATTGCAAAGGGGAACTATAATGTAATATTGGGCCATCTAGGACTTTTTCCTTCTCAGTCTTACACTCTGCATTTTTTTTGTCCTGTCTCCATCTCACCCTGTCAGAATGTTTTTTTTTTTTAAATAGGCCTATTAGCATAATTAAAAGAAGTCTACTTAAGTCAAAACCTGAGGCCTCAGAAAAGTTGTAGGGAAACACTCTCAGTAGATTCTTAGCAGGTTCTAAATGCCTGGTTATATTTTAGAGTGTTCCCTCCCTGGATTTTCCAAGCTTCTTAAAGAGGCTTGTGACCAAGTCAGTGCCCCTAGCTTGATACTTTCAAACCTGTATTCTTTTAGAGTTTATGGTGGTATGCCAACATCTTAGAAGCAATTTCTTAGCATTTCTGGCATGGAAAGGTGTAAGCTAATCGCTACTGTGAGGCTCCCTGGGAAGGTACTTCCTTTCTGATTCTCACCTCTACCCCATTTCCCCCTGCCAATGCCCTGGTATATGCCTCAGTTTCTCTCTAGATGGGAATTACCCTAACCTCTAGGGTGCTAAAATTTTCTCCAGGATTCCCATGTATGTAGAAGAGTATTTTTGTTTGTTTGTTTTTTGTTGTTGTTTATTTTCAGTTCTCCCTAAATGGGAGATCTGAGCAGTCTTCCCCACTCCCTCTCTTTATGGAAGACTGCCTCCATGTGTCTTGGGAAGATCCAGGAAGTTCACCTTGATATTTCCCTTCCTTTTACCCCAACTGCCAGAGGGGTGATTGGATGACTAAAATAGAAAAAAAAAGAGATACCTAAAATTATAGAATACAAGCCATCCACATAGTTTGGGGGGAAGATTGGAGTCACTGCCCTCTTGCCTCCAGGTGTCACCTGGAAAAAATTGATAACCTGAGGCTATTTCCAGTTTACCTGTTACCTTAAAAATTTGAGGGCTCAAAGAGAATGAGTTGGAAAGTTTCAAAATGAAAGCCTATACTTTTGAAACACTGGCATTCAAAAAGTTCTCTTCCAAAGATGCAGCTTTAACTTTTTGTGTGTTTAAATTAGAAATCTGATTTTAAATTGCATGAGATTAGTATCACTATTACATATTACTGTTCTATAAGAAATGACCAACAGGATGATTTCAGAAAGGCCTGGAGAGACTTACATGAACTGATGCTGAGTAAAATGAGCAGGACCAGGAGATCATTATATACTTCAACAACAATACTCTATGATGATTAATTCTGATGGACAAAGCTTTCTTCAACAATGAGATGAACCAAATCAGTCCCAATAGAGCAGTAATGAACTGAACTACACCCAGTGAAAGAACTCTGGGAGATGACTATGAACCACTACATAGAATTCCCAATCCCTCTAATTTTGTCTGCCTGCATTTTTTATTTACTTCACAGGCTAATTGTACACTATCTCAAAGTCCTATTCTTTTTGTACAGCAAAAAACTGTTTGGACATGTATACATATGTTGTATTTAATTTATACTTTAACATATTTAACATATACTGGTCAACCTGCCATCTGGGGGAAGGAGGGAGGAAGGAGGAGATAAATTAGAACAAAAGGTTTGGCAATTGTCAGTGTCGTAAAATTACCCATGCAAATATCTGGCAAATAAAAACTATTAATAAAAAAAAAAAAAAAAGACTAAAAAGAAAAACAAAAAACAAATCACTATTACACTGGTACATGCTAAAATTGTGAACTTGTTTATCTGAGTAAAAGATTTTAGAAAAAATATGTGCATTTAATATCTTTAATATTGAAGTATTGCTATTAGAAATTTAAATCTGGATTTGATTTGATTTTTAAGCCAAAAACTGGGCATTAAAACAGAAGTTTTCTGGTAACTTATTCAACCAAAAGAGGTCATGTGTTTGTATTTCCTAATTAGATGAAATTAAAATGTTATGTTACTTTCTAAATTATATATTGTGCAATTTGTAAAAAGCATATAAGTTATGTTTTAAAATTCTGTCAGTCCTGATGTAAGGACTGTTCTGAATTTTAAGATCTTTAAGATCATGTTATTTTCTCCTTTAGACTAAGAAAGAGATTTATTTAAAGGGACAGAAGGGAAAAGTTTAATGGAGATGCATCTTTTTTCCTCTTTGGGCTCTAAAAAGCCCTTTCTTGCTAGTGAGGACATCAGCCCTAAGGGTTGGATGCAGGTGTTAGGATTCTTACAAGGTACTAAGAGAGTGGAATTGATAGACAATAATTATCTAATTTAGCCTGGTTCAGTATGATTGATCTGATCCTACAAGGAGATGTTATGGGCCAGAACTTGAAACAAGGAACTAAGTGGAATAAATACAGTGATTTAATCCTATAACAAATAATGATTGGTGTATACTTAGTGTATAACATATAAGCAAGAAGCCCACTAGTGGACAAGCCACTAGAAGCTCATTTGGAGGAAGCTAGAGGCAGAAGCTGGCAGAGGCAAAGGACTAGCGGCAAGAGCTCTTGGAACCAAGGAGAAAGATAGGCCTCCATTAAAGCTAACTGGGCCCCAGGAAAAGAGACAAGACAAGAAGAAAACAATAAAGGATTTGGACTTGAACTCCTGGCTGCATTTGAGGTGATTATTACACAGAACTGAAACTAAGGCTACCTCTAGAAGATCCCCAAGAAATCTACTCCCAGAGAACATATTTTAGAGAAGAACATAAGAAGCGGGAAACTTGGTATTAGAGATAAAATTCCCTTACACAAGTGAAATAGTTTTGAAATCTCTTAATCTTTAAATTGCTTCTATTATTTAAAGGGATAGGAGAGAAAAATAAAATCTGAGAGTTATTTGGCTATGACTTATGAAAATTTTCGATTAGGATTTTTCGAAGTTGTCTGAATTTGGGGATTAAAAACTATGTTAGTTATTTGCTCAATTTCATGGTTCTAGTTTAGATTAATTGGCCTTGGAATATGAATCTACCCTTCCCCCCCCTTAACTGAGTGTTGAGAGCCCACCTTGAGATCTTCTCTCACTTCCCTCATTGTGGGAGATGAAAAGAATCCTACTCTGAGCTTCCTACTGTCTCAGTGAAATTTAACTTTTAAATTGCTTCCATTATTTAAAAGGATATGCTCCCATCTCAAATCTGTCACTTTATCTTAGAATAAAATCATTTGTATAATGTTGAACATCTACTTAGATATGATGCTGTATCAAAAGTTCTGCTTAGCAATGCAAGGAAGTTTGTTAGATGTTTTCTTGTTTAACTGCAAGTTCTCTGAAGATAATTATTTCAAAACTCATTACTTCTATCATGATTTCTATTTATCTTCAGAAAATCATTTTGTTGTTTTAAGATACCTAAAGCAATATGTTTAACTTGATAGTATTCTTTTGCCATTAAAAACCTCTTAATTTTCTTGCATTTAGTTTTGGCTTGTGCCCTATAGACCTTTTTTACTCTTTATACAGTAGTGGGGAAATTAATTTCCTTTTTGCCATGCATGTGAAAGGAAATCATGGCACAAGAATGCCTCCTTCTATGTCAACCCTGAGATAAGTTAGGTTATGCACAATGAATTGTAAGCCTCCTTTTTAGATCTGAAGGCTCTGATGTAGAATTTGACTATTTCAGAGAAAATGTCTTTTTTTTTAGTTTGAGTTCAGGTGTGGACCACTAAGTCAGAAAACCTACCATCCCATGCTACAGAACTTCAAAAAGTGGAGGTTTGTGCATCTGGGAAAAAATCTGAGCCATCTTGAGGTCTAATTTTTCTAACATTAATTTCCAAATTGTGTTCCTCTGTATAGGAATGTTCCTTACCTAATTATTCCTGAGTTCCAGTAGGGTGAGTTTATATTGTGTATGGTCTTAAATTTGTGATTCATACTTGGAGTCAAACAGAGCTAAGATTGCTTTGTGCTGTTATAATCATGGCCCTACTTTTCTCTCTTACAGCAGATTTCTATATTCAGAGCAAGTGATTAGTTAAAAGCCATGAGCAAAACTACAAGTATGTAAGATCTTGCTGTTTTCTATCTGAAAATATGTAATCATTAGGTCATTGACTGTTTTTTTTTTTCACCTGAAATATGTAAATCATTAGGTAAGATGAACATTTGTCCTAGTTATCTGCTTGTAACAAGATACAGAACATTTTGCTATTGATAACAACTGTTGTGAGACCCAGCTGCTATTCTAATGCTGTGTGACTTAGAGAATTTTAGTGCAGTCTTCTTAGAAGTTGTAACTTAGGGAGTATTTTGTATTATATCCATGTAAAAAGTTAATTTTACTTAAGCTACTGTAGAATAACATCTGTTGTACTGTGTCTATGAATAGACCAAGTTAACAACGGCATTAAAGAAGCTGCTAGCCAATTTTTGCAGATTGAAAATTCATATGTAATTTTTACTTGAGTTTTGACTCTTTAACATATAGCATTATATTTATGGAAGGAATAAAGTTGAAAATTCCAAGATAGTATTGAAAATGTGGGAAGCTCTAGTTTTCTTTATTTTATTTTCACAGCTATGAGTTCTTCAACTGAAGAGACTGAAAATGACCACAGCCCAGAATCACTGACTAAAAAACTATCAAACATGTGCCAGTTACGGAAGGAGATTGATGAATTAAGGACTATGATATCTGACTGCTATGCTCAGGACATGGGAGACAAAACTAGCCAATCTATGTTGACCTTTCTCAGTTCATTTTATAACAGTCCTTTGTAGACTGGTCTTTCCATCTCAAACCCTTGCATTTGACAGGTAATTGTAAGACCTGTTAAGAAAGGGTTTATGATTGTTAGCTTCCTTTCTGAAAATTGCTTTTGAGTTAAATATAGCTCCAGCTCTCCAAAGCAGTCTCCTTCAGGGGGATCTTGGCTACTCTCATCGCTTGGCACCCCACTTCTTCATCCCAGCATTAAGTGAGTCTTTTGTTCAATCACCTTTTGATTTCAGTCCTACCCCAGGTGGAGGTTTCTGGAAACTGAGCTCTTTGGAGATTTCACCCATATTCTTCTGGGTTAAATTGTTACTTCTGGGTTTTATCAACTGAGTGCAAGGTCTCTCCTTATAGATCATTTAGTCTCTACTAAAAGAGATGATACCCAGCTAGCTTTTTACAGAGCTGCTCTGCCTAACATCCTTTCTTCATGGAGGGTAGGTAGAGAACATTGATCATATTCTCTTTAACCACAGCTTCCAGGAATGAGGGCTCTGCTTTGTAGTGCATTCTCTCTCTCTGGTTCTCTTTGTCCAACTTCATGCAATCTTACAATACAAATAACTTTTTTGACCAAACTATAGGCTGAAAGCCCTGTCAAGAGGAAAGTCTTTAGGTGGAGACCCTCTTAAATTGATTTATTTAAACAAAAGAGTGGAGAAATAATGTGGCCCTATGTAACAGGATGGGATTAGCATAAAAGCCTGAAGTACTGATAAGATTATTCCCTGAGGCAATTAGGGGGAGCACTGATGAGGATCAGCTCTGCCTTAAGTCCCACCTCCTGTGGAGCTCTTGGGCAACCCCACCTTACTGTGTCCAGTAGAAAGCCAAGTTATGATGTCAAACTCCCCAAGGTTAATTTCCCCTATAAATCTGGCCATGGCCTTTGCTGTCTTTGCTGAACCTCAGCAGAATTCTCCCTTGTGGTATCTCCTCTTCCCTCCTTTCCTGTGCCTCATGGTGTTTTTCCTCCCGTCTCTCCATACTTCGTAGTGTCTTTCTCCTTATCATAGCTAACTAACTCAAAATTTTTATGAACTTAGCCTGTCAGTTGCATATTCCTTTCTATCTAATGGTGTATTCCTTTTCTCCTGGTTAATTGTGAGTTCCCCTAGGGAAATTGTCTTTTTCATTGTTAATTGTTAAAACTCTTTTCCTTGCTAACTATATGCTCTCCCAAATTTATTTCATATTTGCCACTTCTGGTACCTATTTTATCTCTTCATTTTTCCTCTTAACTTCTTCTCATAAATAAAAATACATTTTGGCAAACAGAAAGCCACTGTGAATTTTTCACATGTGAATTGCTACTGGATCCCAACATTTGGTGCCAGACCCTAATCTCATCATTTGGTGGATTTACTTTAACTGAATCACTTTGGTTCTCATTTTCATATATATATTTTTTTTTCCCCTGTGAAAATAAAACCTATACTTAGTAAAAGCTATTACTTTAAATCTTCAGACCTTTCTGGAGGTCCTTCTAATGGGCCTTGATCTCAGCAAGAGATACCCCAAGAATGATCAAGAATAGAGTTTAGATTCTTTATTCTGGCCCAGTCTTGATCTTAGTGTGGGAAACATGAGAGCCACTAGGAGGATGGTCAAAAATAGAATGCCTCTTTTCCAGTCCTTCTTAGCCCTTATATAACCTATACAATTACATCATTACAGCATACTATGTATGTGTGAACTAGAGAGCCATTACATCACCATACTAGGTACTAAGTATATATGTGAACTAGAGAACCATTATCTCATCAATTCCACTAAGTTAACACCTTGTCTCAAGTATACTTCTTCAGAGTTCTGGCCATCTATATAGAGTAAGGAATATGAGCTCATATGGCCATGAACTTTTGAAAGTTCTATGTTTTTGATCAAATCAGTCACATGAATCACACTGAACTTCATTGAGTAAAACTTTACCAGGCAGAATTGTGAGCAGAATGCTATGTAAACATAAAACCATCATGTAAAGGTGGGTTTGATGATGGTGGTTATTATTCCTTAACTCAAATCCTAAGGGTGTAACACTTAATTCTGAAACACTGTATTGAAGTAGTGTAAACTCTGTCAAGGCCTGTGATTCTGGACTCAGCAATGTCTGTCTGTTAACTGAGGTTACCTAAAAGGTAACCTCATCGATAATAACTCAAAAGCTTTATTTATAGTCTTTTCATTTTTTCAAATGAGATCTTTTGATCACAAAGAGTACAACCCAAATTAGCCTTGAGTCATGTCAACTCTCTATTGTACACCAAATTTTCAAAATGCCTAAACTCAAAGTTTCCTTCACTAGTTTTATAGTTCTACTAAGAAGAAAGGCTAAGCCAGCAAGGAATGGTTCTCATTATTTTCTTTCTTTTTGTGTCAAGGACAGAATCCCACTTATTTTCAAATAATGTCCTGCTAAAGTGTTAAGGGGCAGGTCGATTCTCTGAGAGCCTCCACAGCTGTGGATCATAACATCTGATGGAGTTGCAGGGCAGCCTTTGCTGACACAGGTGTTGTGGACTGGGAATGAGATAAATTGGAGGCAGAGGGAAGAGGAGAGGGATCAGAGAACAGCAGCTGCCTCTCAGTCTCCTTGTATCATCCTCTCACAAGAGGAGATCCATTTTGCAGATCTGGGTCAGATATCCAGCAGCCACTGTCTGGTAGCTCCCGTGTATTCCAATACTAAAGGATCAAGATTGCTTCTAACGATTCTGTGTTTTGTTTTGTTTTGTTTAATTATTATAGCTTTTTATTTACAAAACATATGCATGGGTAATTTTCAACATTGACCCTTGCAAAATCTTCTGTTCCAAATTTTCTTCTCCTTCCCCTCCCCCCTCCCCTAGATGGCAGGTAGTCCAATACATATTAAATATATTAAAGTATTTGTTAAATCCAATATATTTATACATATTTATAGTTATCTTGCTGCACAAGCAAAATCGGATCTAGGAAGAAAAAAAAAACCTGAGAAGGAAAACAAAAATGTAAGCAAACAGAAGACAGTGAAAATGCTATGTTGTGGTCCCCACTCATTTCCCATAGTTGTAGATGACTCTCTTCATTACTGAACAATTGGAACTGGTTTGAATCATCTCATTGTTGATGCTCAAGATGGCCATGTCTATCAGAGTTGATCATCATATAATCTGCTCTTTCACTCAGCATCAGTTCATGTAAGTGTCCAGGCCTTTCTGAAATAATTCTGTTGGTCATTTCTTACAGAACAATAATATTCCATAATATTCATATATCACAATTTATTCAACCATTCTTCAATTGATGGGAATCCATTTTCCAGTTTCTGGCCACTACAAAAAAAGCTGCCACAAACATTTTTGCACATACAGGTCCCTTTCCCTTCTCTCTTTGGGATATAAGCCCAGTAGTAACACTGCTGGATCAAAGGGTATGCACAGTTTGACAACTTTTTGAGCATAGTTCCAAATCACTCTCCAGAATAGTTGGAGTCATTCACAATTCCACCAGTAATGTATCAGTTTCTCAGTTTTCCCACATCCCCTTCAACATTCATTATTATCTTTTTCTGTCATCTTAGCCAATGTGAGAGCCACTCTATAGTGATATTTCAGAGTTGTCGTAATTTGCATTTCTCTGACCAATAGTGAATTGGTACATCTTTTCATGTGGCTACAAGTAGTTTCAGTTTCTACATCTGAAAATTGTCTGTTCATATCTTTGACCATTTATCAATTGGAGAATGACTTGATTTCTTATAAATTTGAGTCAATTCTCTGTATAATTTGGAGATGAGGGCTTTATCAGAACCTTTGACTATAAAAATATTTTCCCAGTTTGTTGCTTTCCTTCTAATCTTGTCTGTATTAGTTTTGTTTGTCTAAAAACTTTTTAACTTGATATAATCAAAATTATCTATTTTGTGATCAATAATGATCTCTAGTTCTTCTTTGGTCCCAAATTCCTTCCTCCTCAGGTCTGAGAGGTAAACTATCCTATGTTCTAATTTGTTTATAATATTTTGAGGGTCACAGTCAGTGGGGAATCTCTGGGTAAGGCATAAGACCCTTCAGCCCAGAGGGAACCTGGTAACAACGTCTGGTTCAGCTCCCCATCTCCCCTAAGGGCTGAGAAGTCAGGGGGTGGTGACAACCTGTTGAGATTGAAGCAGAGTGATAGCAAGTAGAAGAGTGATAGATAACATGTGGCAACTACATAGAATAGCAAGTTGTTTATGTAGTCCCCTGTGCTCAGTGTTGTTTTTGTTACATTATAAAAAGGGGAAAGTCCTTGAAACAAACGGACTCTATTTTTCCACCATCCTTGGGAGTCCCGCCTCATCACTTCTCTACTAGGAAGATATATCTTAATCACCCTGGTGTGGGGGCTCTAGAAAACAGGATACATTTGGCGCCCAAACTTGGGGCCCTAGGTGAGGTTTCATACACATCAGTTCAACTGACCTGATTGGCCGAGTTCAGTGGAGAAGTTCCCATGACTCGGAAGGGTAAGTATAGAAATAAGCAAGCGGGAAGAATTGGTAAGGACTAATTTAGTCACTTTTATTTTTCAACCAAAATGAGGCAAATACTAAGCCTCCCCTTCAAGGGAAATATGAAGCATGCTTAGCTAGGTCTCTCACTTTCTCTCTTGCTCTTGCTCTGTCTCTCACTCTCTTGCTCTCTCTGTCTCAATTTCTTTCTCTTGCATGCTGTAGTTCTCTTGCTTGCTCCCACACGTTCCCTTGCTTGCTCTCTCTCGTTCTCTCTCTCTCGTTCTCTCTCTCATTCTTGCTCTGTCTCTCACTCTCACTTTCTCCCTCTCTCGCTTTCTCTCTCTCATGCTCTCTCGTTTGCTCTCTCGCTTTCTCTTTCTCTAGCTCTCTGTCTCTTGCTCATTCTTGCTCTGTCACTCTCTTGCTTTCTCTCTCACTTTCATTAGCTCTCTAGCTCTCTCTCTTGTTCTCATGTGCTCCCTCACTCGCTCTCTCTCTATCTCTCTTGCTCTTTCGCTCACTCACGTGCTCACTCTCACTCACTCTTGCTGTCTCTCAATCTCTTGCTCTCTGTCTTGCTTTCTGTCTTGCTTTCTCTCTCATGCTCTCTAGCTCTCTTGCTTGCTCTCGCTCGCTCTCTCACACTATCACTCTTGCTCTCTCTCACTCTTGCTCTGTCTCTTTCTCACTCTCACTCTCTCGCTTTTTCTCTCTCACTCTTGCTCTGTCTCTCAATCTCTTGCTCTCTGTCTTGCTTTCTGCCTTGCTTTCTCTCTCACGCTCTCTAGCTCTCTTGCTCGTTCTTGCATGCTCCCTCGCTCGCTCTCTCACACTATTACTCTTGCTGTCTCTCATCCGCTCTTGCTCTATCTCTTTCTCTCTCTTTCTCACTCTCTTACTTTTTTTCTCTCACTCTTGCTCTGTCTCACTCTCTTGATCTCTCACTCTCTTGCTCTCTCTCTCTTTTGCTCTCTCTCACTCACTCTCACTCCCTTGCTCGCTCCTGTTCTGTCTCTCTCACTCTCTTGTTCTCTCGCTCGCTCTTGCTCTGTGTGTCTAACTCCCTTGCTCTCTCTTGCTTTCTCTCTCCTCTCTCTCTCTCTCTCTCTCTCTCTCTCTCTCTCTCTCTCTCTCTCTCTCTCTCTCTAGCTCTCTCGCTCTCTAGCTCTCTCGCTCTCTAGCTCTCTCTCTCTCGCTCTCTAGCTCTCTCTCTCTCTCTCTCTAGCTCTCTCGTTCTCTCGCTCTCCCATGCTCTCTCCTTTGCTCTCTCTCTCTTTTTCTCTCATGGTCTCGTGAGAAGAGTTAAGTACTTAAGTACCATTGTCTGTTGGGCAGTAAAGGAATTAAGTACCTTGCTAATGAGTTTGCTTTTCACCTTCACAGCTCATTTTTAATTCTGCTTAAACCTGAGCATGTCTCCATAGGCTATTCCCATCTTCTGACCTTCCTTCCTCAACTCTGCCTTCATAGGTGGGAGGAAGGGGAGGAGTGGGAGGGGCAGTGACACCATCAACACTGCCCATGCAACAATTTTGCCCACTTCTTATGTCCTCCTTACAAGAGAAGAGGCTCGGCTCCAGGGACCCAGGTAGAAAACATTAGGGGCATAATAGCAATTAATACACCCAAAGAGTCTTTAAGCAAGCCTGTGGGGGATGGGGATTTCATTTAGGGAGAATAGAGCTGTATGCCACTGGGACTACTGAGATATCCCCTGGAGAGTTGAAACCTTTCTCTGTCCAGCCTTTGTCTCCACACATTGACCATTTCACCTCCTGAGAGTGCTTTCAAAATGGTATCTATCCATACACTGATGTGGGAAACTGGGGAAAGTGTAGGTAATATCCCAGTCACTGATAGGTAGGCAATGTGTGACATCATTCAGGAGAAGTAGCAGCATCAGGTTTACTGATACAGATTCCTAATGGACAATCTGGTGATAGTTGCCCAGATTCTGACTCCAAACAGCAAAATCCAGGAATACTCTGGACAGCAGCTGTGACAGCTGACCAACTTATGCTCACTATCTATATAAATGGCATACCATTAGAAGGATTGGTAGACACAGATGCAGATGGTACAATCATTAGAGGTGCCAGCTGGCCCAGTCACTGGCCAAAGATTAAGGCAGACACCCACATGTCTGGCATAGGGGGATTAATAGCAGCTGAAATTAGTGCTACCCCTTTGAGATGGACTTTTGAAGGTGAAAAAGGAGAAACTCCTTTTGTATTTGAAAAAATCCCCATCAATCTGTGGGAAAGACACATCTTACAACAGTTAGGATTACAATTGAGTACTTTGGCTTTTTAGGCAGAGCTGCTGTTGAAGGCCTGCCTATACTTTCACTTGTTCCCGTTCAATGGAAAACTGATACACTAGTGTGGATAGAATAGTGACCCTTAGGTAGTGATAAAATTCAGGCCTTATTAGATATAGTTCAGGAACAACTTGACCAAGGACACTTATAACCTTCTCTTAAGTCCTTGGAATTCCCCCTTTTTTTGCCACAGCTATCAGATTTCACAAACCACTGGCATACCTTTTAATCCTCAAGGACAGACAATTAGTAGAGAGGAGGAACAGAGACATCAAGATGCTCTTCCAAAAAAAAAAAAAAAAAAAAAAAAAAAGGGGGAGCCATAGGTAGTAACTCTAGAGAACTTCTAAACAATACTATATATTAAAAAGTTTCTGATTTTTGATGGAGATGCACTGGTTCTGGCAGACAGGTTTCATAACCTACCAGAAAGGCAGTGTCCAGTGCGAGCAGCTCCACTATCTTTAGATAATTGCTAGGTGATGTGGACAAATCCAGAAAGTGGCAAATGAAAGGGATCAGATAGGATAGCTACTTGGGGGAGAGGATTTGCTTGTATCTCTACAGATGGAGAAGGAATCAGATGGGTGCCAACAAATTGTATCCACCTTGTTCTTTGGAGAGAGAGGAAAAGAAGAAGACCCAAGAAATATCCATTAATTCCATTGCTGACTGTGCCCACCACTGAAAGAGCCTGCCAGTTAACCCTTTATGTACTCATAAACATCAAAAATAATTATCAATGAGCCTGATGCAGGACTTCAAAACCTGCAGGAATCATTGGATTCCCTGATATATGAAGTGATGGATAATAGATTGGTTTTGGACTATCTCTTGGCTGCTGAAGGAGGCCTATGTGTGGTTGTGAGTTAATAGTTATTTTTTACATCTTCCTTCTGGGACTCATTAAAATCTTCTATGGTATTTTAGTTATTCATATTGTTTGTTATGTTACTACTTGCTTGAATGATATCATAACTTGCTTGTGTGATTCCTCCCATGGTGATAGATTTAACCTCCCATGGTGATAGATAGGTTATACTTGCTTCAATTAAAACAAAAGAAAGGGCAAGTATAAGAGGTTACAGTCAGTGGGGAAAATCTGGGTGAGGTATAAGACCCTTTAGCCCAGAAGGAACCTGCCAACAATGTCCGGTTTGACTCCCCATCTCTTCTGACTGAGAAGTCAGGAGGCTATGACAATCTGTGTGGAGACTGAAGCAAAGTGATAGCAGGTGGAAGAGTGATACCAGGGGCAAACTACATACAATAGCAAGTTGTTTATGAGGTCCCATGTGCTTACAGTCCCACCTCATCACTTTTCTACTAGGAAGGCATATCTTAATCACTCCAGTGTGGGGGCTCTAGAAAGCAGGACACAACAATATCATTCTTTATGTCTAGATCATGAACCCATTTTGATCTGATCTTGGTATTTGGTTTTAAGTGTGGGTCTATGCCTAATTTCTGCCATACTAATTTCCAGTTTTCCCAGCAGTTTTTGTCAAACAGTGAATTCTTATCCTCAAAGCAGGGGTCATTGGGTTTGTCAAACACTAAATTGCTACAATTATTGACTATTTTGTCCTGTGAACCTAACCTATTCCACTGATCAATTAGTCTATTTCTTAGCCAATACCAAATGGTTTTGGTGACCATTGCTTTATAATATAGTTTTAGATCATGTACAGCTAGGCCACCTTCATTTGATTTTCTCTTCATTAATTCCTTTGAAATTCTTGACCTTTTGTTCTTCCAGAAGAATTTTGTTGTTATTTTTTCTAGGTTAGTAAAATAGTTTCTTGGGAGTCCGATTGGTATGGCGCTAAAAAAGTAGATTAGTTTAGGTAGTATTATCAGCTTTATTATATTCACTCGACCTATCCAAGAACACTTGATATTTTTCGAATTGGTTAGATCTGATTTTATTTGTGTAGAAAATGTTTTGTAGTTTTGCTCATATGGTTCCTGACTTTCCCTTGGCAGATACATTCCCAAATATTTTATACTATCTACAGTTATTTTAAATGGAATTTCTCTTTGTATATCTTGCTGTTGTTATATATAAAAATGCTAATTATTTATGTGGATTTATTTTGTGTCCTGCAACTTTGTTAAAGTTGTGGATTATTTCTAATAGCTTTTTAGTTGATTCTCTGGGGTTCTCTTAAGTATATCATCAGATCAACTGCAAAGAGTGATAATCTGATTTCCTCATTACCTATTCTAATTCCTTTAATCTCTTTTTCATCTCTTATTGCCAAAGCTAGCATTTCTAATAGTGATGGGGATAGTGGGCAATCTTGTTTTACTCCTGCTCTTATTGGGAATGGTTCCAGTTTATCCCCATTACATATGATGCTTACTGATGGTTTTAAATAGACACTACTGACTGTTCTAAGGAATAGTCCATTTATTCCTACATTCTATAGTGTTTTTTTTTTTTTTTAATAGGAATGAGTGTTGGATTTTATCAAATGCTTTTTCTGCATCTATTGAGATGGTAATATGGTTTTTGTTAATTTGGTTATTGATATTGTCAATTATGCTAATAGTTTTCCTAATATTGAACTAGGCCTGCATTCCTGGTATAATCCTACTTGATCATAGTATATTATCCTGGGAATGATTTTCTGTAATCTCTTTGCTAATATTTTATTTAAGATTTTTGCATCAATATTCATTAGGGAGATTGGTCTATAATTTTCATTCTCTGTTTTCATCCTACCTGATTTAGGTGTCATTACCATGTCTGTGTCATAAAAAGAATTTGGTAGGAGTACTTCATTCACTGTTTTTTCAAATAGTTTATATAGTATTGAAGTTAATTGTTCTTTAAATGTTGGTAGAATTCACATGTAAATCCATCCGGTCCTAGGAATTTTTTTCTTTGGGAGTTGATTAATAGCTTGTTCTATTTCTAAACAATTCTAAACTAATCAATTTACTCCCTCCTCCATTAATCTGGGAAACCTATATTTTTGTAGCTATTCCTCGGTTTCACTTAGGTTATTGAATTTATTGGTATAAGTTAGGCAAAGTAACTCCTAATTATTGCTTTAATTTCCTTTATATTAGTGGAAAGTTCTCCCTTTTCATTTTTAAGACTAACAATTTGATTTTCCTCTTTCCTTTTCCTAATCAAATTTACCAAAAGTTTATCTATTTTGTTTTTTTCATAAAATCAACTGTTAGCTTTATTTAGTAATTAAATAGTTTTTTTTAATTTCAATTTTATTAATTTTTCCTTTTATTTTTAGAATTTTGAGTTTAGAATTTGATTGGGGGTTTTAAATTTGCTCTTTTTCTAGTTTTTTTTTTTCAGTTGCAAGCCCAATTCAGTGATCTTCTCTTTCTCTATTTTATGCAAGTAAGTCTAGAGAAACAAAATTTCCCCTTATTACCACTTTGGCTGCATGCCACAAATTTTGGTATGTTGTCTCATCATTGTCATTCTTTTCTAAGAAATTATTAACTGTGTCTATGATTTACTGTTTCACCCATTCATTCTTTAGGATGAGATTATTTAGTTTCCAATTACTTTTGGGCCTATTTATTGAATAAATAAATGGTCTCTTATTGAATGTAATTTTTATTGCATAGTGATCTGAAAAAAAATGCTTATACCATTTCTGCCTTTCTGCATTTGATTTTGAAGGCCTAATATATGGTCAATTTTTGTATAGGTTTCATGAACTAATAAGAAGAACACGTTTTCCTTTCTGTCTCCATTCAATTTTCTCCAAAAATTTATCATACTTAACTTTTCTACTATTCTATTTACCTCTTTAACTTCTTTCTTATTTATTTTGTGGTTTGATTTATCTATTTCTGAGAGTGCAAGGTTCAGATCTCCCACTATTATAGTTTTGCTGTCTCTTTCTTCTTGTAGCTCATTTAATTTCTCCTTTAGGAATTTCCATGCACGTGGTGCATATATAGTTAGTATTGATATTGCTTTGTTATCTATGGTACCCTTTAGCAAGATATAGTTTACTTCCTTATCTCTTTTAATTAGATCAATTTTTGCTTTTGTTTGATCTGAGATCAGGATGGCTATCCTTTTCTTTCTTTTTTTTTTCTTTTTTAACTATACCTGAAGCATAATAGATTCTGCTCCAGCCTTTTACCTTTACTCTGTATGTATCATTCTGCTTTAAATGTGTTTCTTGTAAACAACATATTGTAGGATTCTGGCTTTTAATCCAGTCTGCTATCTACTTCCACTTTATAGGAGAATTCACCCCATTCACATTTACAGTTAAAATTACTAATTCTGTATTTCCTGCCATCTTATTATCCCCAGATTATCTTTTTCTTTTTTCTTTTCCCCTTCCCCCCCTTCCCAGTATTTTAACTTATGGGGATCACTTGCCTCAAGCAGCTTTCCCTCATTAGAATCCTTCCCCTTTAGAGTCCTCCTTCTATCTTATACCTTTCCCCTACTATTTCTGTATTCCATATATTTTCCCTTTTCACCTTTCCCCTACCACTTTTCAATAAGATCAAAGAAGTTCCTCTGTAAACCAAATATATCTAATATTTTCTCTTTGAGGCAAATCTGAGGAGAGTAAGATTCACACAATGTTCATCCCCCTCCTTTTTTTTTTTCCTGTCAAATATAATAGATTTCCTTTGCCTCTTTGTGAGATTTAATTTTTCCTCTTTAAATCTCTATTTTTCCCTTTTTTCTGGTATAATCCTCTTTCCACCTCTAGTTCCTTTCTTATATTATAATGTAAAATCAAATTATACATGTACTCTCTATGTATATCCATAACAGAAATACAGATCTCAAGAGTTCTTTTTACCTTTATATGCTTCTCTTGAATCCTATATTTGTAGGTTGATTTTTTAATTTAGTTCTGGTCTTTTCATTAGAAATAAACGGAATTCACCTGTTTCATTGAATGCTCATCTTTTTCCCTGGAAGAAAATGCTCAATTTAGTAGGGTAGTTTATTCTTCACTGCATTCCAAGTTCCTTTACCTTTTGGAATATCAGATTCCAGGCCCTTTGATTCTTTAATGTGAATGCTGCTAGATTCTGAGTAATCCTTATTGTGGTTCCTTAGTATTTGAATTTTTTTTTCCTGGCTTCTTGTAATATTTTTTTCTTTGGTCCAGTAGTTCTGAAATTTAGCCACAATATTCCTTGGAGTTTAATTTTGGGGTCTCTTTCAGGAGATGTTTGGTAAATTCTTTCAATGGCTATTTTACCTTCAGTTTCTATTACATCTGGTCATTACTCTTTGATGAATTCCTGAAAAATAGTGTCTAGGCTCTTTTTTTTTTTTTCATGATGGTTTTCGGGGAGTCCAATAATCCTTAGATTATCCTAGATATATTTTCCAGGTGAGTTGTTTTCCCAAGGAGGTATTTTACATTTTTTGCTATTTTTTTTTTGTTTTGCTTGACTGATTCTTTTATTTATTTTTCATTCATTTATTCATTTATTTGCTTGTTTATTCATTCATTTATTTGTTTTATAGCTTTTTATTGACAAAACATATGCATGGGTAATTTTTCAATATTGACTCTTGCAAATCACTTCTGCTCCAACTTTTTCCTTCCTTTCCTCCACCCCCTCCTCTAGATGGCAGGCAGTCTCATATATGTTAAACATGTTAAAGTATGTCTAAAATACAATATATGTGTCCATATTTATACAGTTCTCTTGTTGCACAAGAAAAATTGGATTTGCAAAAGTAAAAATAATTTGAGAAGAAAAACAAAAATGCAAGCAGTCCACACTCATTTCCCAGTGTTCTTTCACTGGGTGTAGGTGGTTCTGTCCATCACTTATCAATTGGATCTGAATTGGATCCTCTCATTGACAAAGATAGCCACTTCCATCAAAGTTGATCCTCATATAGTCAGTTGTTTTCGCAAGTAGGGATTTTACATTTTTTTTGTATTTTTTTAATTTTCTTTTTTGGTTTTGCTTGACTGATTCTTGTTGTCTCACTGAGTCATTCATTTCCATTTGTGCAGTTCTGATTTTTAGTGAATTCTTTTCTCATTTACTTTTTTTTAAACTTCTTTTTGTATTTGTCCAATTGAGTTTTTAAATGAGTTGTTTTGTTCTATTGAATTTTTTTCTATTTCACAATTTTTTTTTAAGGAATTATTTCCCTTTTCCATTTCACAAATTCTGTTTTCCTGGGAGTTCTTTAATTTTTCCATTTCACATTTGAGGGAGTTGTTTTCTTTTTCCGCTTTAACAAACCTATCTTTTAATGAGTTAATATGCTTTTTCCAAACCCTCTTGCCAAGCTTCCCTTTCCTTCCCCCATTTTTCTTCTAGCTCTCTTTTAATATCCTTTTAAATTTCTTCTAGGAGATCCTTGTGTGATGGGGACTGGGTTATATCACCTTTTGGGGCTTCATCTGGAGACAGTCTGTTTTTAGTCTCCTCAGGGTTTGAAATCTGTTCTTCTATTTCACTATAGAAACTTCTATAGTCAATAGTTAGAACTCACTTTGCCTTTTTATCATTTTTTTTTTTTTTTTTTTTAATTTGGGATCTGATTTTAGGGCAGGGAAGGCTTTACAAGCTTCCTCTACAGGCAGCGCTACAGTAGCAGAGAGGCAGGGACTGCTCTGAGATTGCACTGAGTCATTTCCCCCTGCTGGGTGGGTGTGCTCAGGTCCCATGAGACTCTGGGGGTTTGGGGTTCACTCTTTACCTTTTGTGTTTGTGTTGGAAGTTTTATAACTCCTCTGCTGATCTGTTAGCTTGCAACCAGGACAGAGTGGCCAACATGGTGGTAGAGTCCTCCCCTTAGTTTCTCCACAGTGGGGGTCTGCACTACCCTGCAAAGACCATACCCGGGCCTGGGTCTGCACAGCTGCAAGGTCCTGCGCCTAGCCCCCCCTCTGTGCCCCACCAAAACAGGCTTTTTCTGGTGATCTTCAAAATTATATTCTGCTGTTAATTTGCTGCACTCCCAATATTCATGGATTCTGCCAGTCCAGCACTATTTCAGAGGTTGAATTTTGTAATTAGTGTGAGGGTAATAGGAGAGCTCAGAAAGAAGTCTGTGTTCTCTCTATCATCTTGGCTCTGCCCCTTCTAACTATTCTTAATCCGATATTTGAGGCATCACTAGGTGAGGAAGGCTACTGCCTGTAAATTGTAGATGGTACCTAAATCTTTATCCTATCATACATGTGCTATAACTTTCTATCCACCTCAGATATTAATTGAAGTAAAATATATTTTTCATTTCTAGGCCAGATCCTTTAGTCATACTCTAACTCTGTATAAATATATACAGAGAATTCTATAAATAAGTACAAATATAATACAATAAATATATAATTATATATTATTATTTTATATTATGTATAATATATAAAATATAAATAAATCTATTCAGAGAATTCAAATTCAACGAACTGTAACTTCTGAGCACTGTGCAAATCCTATATCAGATTTCTCAAAGGATATGATAAAAATGACTTATTTGCCAGACTAGAAAGGCAAAATTCTTTTTCTTCAGAGTAATAATGGAAAGGGAGTATTTGCTCTTTGTATTATAACTTTTTTTTTTTTTCTTCAGTTCCAGATTCTCTCCCTTCTGTCTACACTCACTCATTGAAAAGGAAGGCATGATACTCATTATGCATCATTATGCAAAATGCAATTTTACATTTGCCACAATAGAAAAAAAGCAAGAAAATTTTTTTTGAAGTATACTCTAGTCTATTCAAGTTAACAATGATATACACAACTTAGCCATTTCTCAGTTAATGGGCATTTCTTCAGTTTCTAATTCTTTGCCACCACAAAAAGAGGTGTTACAAATATTTTTGTAATATAAATCCATTTCTTTTTTCTTTGATTTTTTTGGACTATGGATCTAACTGGGTCAAAGAGTATTCACAGTTTTGTAGTCCTTTCAACATAGTTCCACATTGTTCTCCAGTCATTGGACTAGTTTAGCAGCTTCACCTCCACTTAGTGTATTAGTGTCCCTATTTTCCTGCATTCTTTCTAATATTTATTTTTTTTCTGTCACGTTTGCCAATCTGTTTGGTGGGGGTAGGGGTGAGGGTGAGTTTCTCTCTAACAGGAAAAGGGCTGTGATCATAAATGTTTTATGTAGAGTGGGTCATTGAATTTGAGTTGAACTGCAACCTGGAGAAGTTAGATGTATTGACTATGTACGGTTAATCACCTGATTAATGATAGAACCAGAAATTAAGGATCCTTTTTTCCTTTTAATCCATACATATTTCCACTGTACTTTCCTGACCTAAAAGAAAAAAAATACTTTCGACACTGGTAAACTACAATCATATTTTCTTAGGACATAATATAATACCTTAGAACAAATTCAAATCAGAGATAAGGAAACAGATTAGGAGACATTGTGACTTGCTTAAGTTTATAACTAATACATTTTCTGAAGCAGGATTTGAACTCCAATCTTCCTGATTTTATTATGTCTTGAAATTTGTTTATAGTTTATTGGGCTGCAAGGTTGAATAGAGTTTCATTCATGTCTGAATAACATTAAAAGGATCACATATTCAGAAACACACTTTGTAAGTCAGATTATCCTAAATTTACCAAATTCTGATGCCTTAATGTGGCATAGAGGCTATAGAGAGATATAGGAAGACCTACACTCAAGTCTCATCCCTGACACCTAATCATATTTGTGATTCAGGGTAAGTTATTTAACCTCTCAGTGCTGTGGGCAACTCTCAGAGAAAAGGCATTACAAAGGTAGCATCAAATTTTCATCTGGGAATTTTCTAGACCACTGAAGTTCACAGCTTCTGTCTCAGTTGAATCTCAGAAGATAAATGGGAAGTAATCAATGTTGTCTGCATGTGGCTGGGAACAGGGATAGCCTGGAGTAGGAGTGGCAATGGAGCCTGATAAAAGCCTCTTGGGCAAAGTGGAATTTGAGGTGGATTTGATGGATGCTAGGAAGCACAGGCGAGCAAGGTGAAAATTCCTGGCATGGCAGACAGTGAAAAGGAGATGGGACATTGTATGTAAAAAACAAGAAAACCACTATTACTGGACTACAAAGTTCACTGAGGAGTATAGTGTAATAAGAGTAGGAAGGTAGAAGAGACTTGAGTATGAAGAAGTTTAAAAGTCAAGTAAGATTTGAGATTTTATCTTAAAGAGGTAATAGAGAGCCACTGTAGTTTGAGGAGAGTGATCTAGTCAGACTTGCACTTTTTAGGAAGATCACTTTGGAAACTGAGTGGAGGATGGATTGGAGTAGGAAGAAATAAGGCAAAAAAAAACAAAAAAAACCCAACCAGTAAAGTAGGTACTGTAGTAGTCCAGGTATAAAGTGATTATGAGTTTACACCAGAATGACAGCTATGCACGTGGAAAGAATGGGGTACATATAAGGTAAAAATAACAAGAGTTGGTAACAGATTGCAATTATGAAGGGAGAAGGTGAGAATACTACAATTGCAATCCTAGGTTATTAGGAAGATAGTTGTCCTGTTGAGAGTAATAGAGAAGTTCAGAAGAAGGCAGGATTTATGAAGAAAGATGAGTTTAGTTTTTGGGTTGAGTTTGAGAAGACTACAGGCTATCTAATTTGAGATGGCTAAGAAGCAATCGGTGATATGAGAGGAAATGAGACTGGAAGTCAGGAGAGAGATTAGAACTGGATTTATAGATCTGGAAATCATCTCTGTAAAGATGATAATTGAACCTATAGAAGCAGATGAGATCAAGTGAAATAGAGGGAGAAGAAGGGAAGAAAGCTCAGGATAGAATCTAAGGGAACTCCAACGCACAACGAATGTATATGTGTGTTTGTGTATATTTAAATGTATCCACCCTACTCTAGTTTTGCTCTTCACATTCTGAGCCCTTAACCTCAGTATGTTATGATCATTTTACATACTTTATATATCAAAATGGCCTTTTTACTATTCTTTTTACATTGTACTCCATTGTCAATCTCTATGCTTTTGTATGGTCTCTCCTCTATGCCTGGAATACACATGTACTTCTCCCTCACTTCTACACCTTGCAGTCTCTGGTTGACTTTTAAGAATAAACTCATTCTATGTGATGTCCCTTCTGCTTGTGCCCTACCCATTATTCTCTCTCTCTCTCTTTTAATTGAAGCTTTTTATTTACAAAACATATGCATGGATACTTTTTCGACATTGATCCTTGCAAAACCTTGTGTTCCAAATTATCCCCTCCTTCCCCCCACCCCCTCCCCTAGATGGCAGGTAGTCCAATACATGTTAAATATGTTAAAATATATGTTAAATCCAATATACGTATACATATTTATACAGTTACCTTGCTGCATAAGAAAAATCCTACCCATCGTCCTCATCCCTAAATCACCTTTTATCTATTTTTATATATCAATATACATTAATGATCTCTTTCCCAACAGAATATTAAGTTCCTTAAGAGCAGAGAGTGTTTCACTTTTGCCTTTGCATCCTTAGTACTGAAGACAGTACCTGGTACATGGTAGATCCTTAATAAATGCTTGTAAGTTGATTGAAATGTACATATAAGTATTCTGTATGTACTGTACTGAAAATTATATCATTTTGAAAGTGTTGAAAGATGACTCCAAATATTTGAGTGACAGGAATACGTTTATAGATAGTTATCGTCTTCATATCACAGGGATTAGAGAAGCAGTACTCCTGTGATCTAGAAAATCCATTTAAATTTTTTTGGCACCCACTCCCTTCGTATTGGAGCAGTCTTAGTGGTTTTTTCTTTTTTCTTTTATGGGGTATTTATAGTACCTTATTGTAAAATTTGTACAAAAGTGTTTAATTATAGGCCCTGTGTCATCTGCTGACCTTTGCATGTCATCTGCAGCTTCCTCAGAACTCCTCCTAAATTTCTATTTGGTTTCTTATGGCAATGCATGATATATAAAAACCATGATGAAGAATGTCATGAAGTGTAAGAAATAACCATATTCATACACATCTGCATGTGTGTAAGTAAGGAGCCATTAGAATTAATTGAATAAGGCATTGCACTTGGACTTTTGGAAAAACAGTGGTAACAGTTAGCAATGAATTGAAATAAGAAAGAAGCTTGAAACAGGGACACCAAGTAGGCTTTTTTAGTGCTGAGGATTTCAACTACGTTTTGAGTCAGCAAATCTTCTAGTCTTTGTTCTCTTTCCAACTACCTCTTATAACAACTGGTTTCTTTAATACAGAGTTGAAAAGTGTCCATTTCACTGTACTATCATTGATGAAAAAATAATTTGTTAAACAAATCTTGGTAGTTCTTTTCCATTTTTTTTGTCTGTTTCTTCTCCTTCTGATTCAAACTGTCTTACCAAGCTCCTGTAAATTTTTTCCCCCTTTACTATTTACCTTCCTATTCATTTTGGTTAATTAGTTGTAGCTATTTTGTCTTCATGTACAACTTTCCTTGTGTCACTTTTTACCTCACTAATGATAGCATCAGGACTACCTCTCATCAGGGATCTCTCCTCATAAAAGATTGTTTTACCTTAATACCTGCTGTTTCCCTTCCTTTAAAAAAAGTATATTTTTCTAGAAGTGAATGTAAGTGGAGAATAAAGAGTTAGTATTCCAAGGACAGGAAATTTTATGAATAGTAATAGTTTGGCTTTCCTGCATTTATTAGGTTTATTTCCTAGAAAAGTGCAAAGAATAAAAATATTTTCTCTGTGTGATATTTTTCCATTTCCTTTCATTATGAATTTAATGATTTATCTCCATGGGGTGGGAGAGAATTAATACAAGATTAATTTTTAAAATCATATTTCCAAATGTATGCTTTAAGAAGGACTTTTACCTTTTTCCATATATCATCCTACATAATCCCTATAAGAAGAGTTGGCTGAATAAATAATCAATCCATGCACTTTGCACATATACTGTGACACATTGTACAGTTAATTACCATTCCTTTGGGGCATCTCACTGACTCTATGTTATGTAAATGTTTAAGCCATCTGACCAATTCTGTCTTCTCACTCAATCCATAGCAAAATTTGTTAGCTGGAAGAAGCACACAGAAATTTTCTCTCATACTGAACTTAAACAATAATAAGTCAGTAATCTATATTATACTCATTTATGAATGGTTTATTCAGAAAGTAAAAGGATAATGTTCCAGAAATTGAGCTCTTTGCTATTGATTCATTAGTGATTTCTCTTTGAGTCTTTTCATTCAACCAATTCCTTATCCAACAGTGGCTCATATTTCTTTATCTTGTCCATAATAATAGCATGCATGACTGTCAAACGTTTGCTGAAATCCAGGTATATAATGTTTATGACATTCCTCTGATCCACCAGCCTAATAAATCTTTCAAGAAGGAAAATTAGATTAGTTCACCATGATCTGTTGTTGGCAAACATGCTGGCTTTTAGTGCTTACTGTGTGGTGTTTTTTGTTTTTAAATGTCACAAACTATTCCTTTAATAATGCAGTCTAGATTTTTTTTTTTTTATAAAATTGAAGTGAAACTCACCTTTTCTCTCTCCTTTCTTTTTCTTTTTGAAAAATTAGATATTTGCATATCTCCAGTCCTGTAATACCTTTATTTTTTCTATCATTTAGAGGTAATTAATAGCAGCTCAGTATTTTAACCAAATGCATATTCATTTAACAAATATTTATTGGATACTTACAATGTATTGGCCATTATGAGAAATATAGAGTTATTGAAGAAAGAATGTCTTAACCTTAAGAAACTTACAGTAAGCAAAACTACCAAAATACAATAAAATGTATACCAGTGCATTGTTGTTTGTTAGAGCTGTGAATTTGTACAAGAATTCTGGAAAACAATTTAGAATTAATAATAGCTAAACAAAAGTGGACTAAGAAAAACAGAACAATGTCCTCTGCTTCAGAATGTTCATTATACTTTAAAGAAAGAGGTCATTGATAAGAAAAAAGTCCCCATATACACCAAAATGTTTCTAGCAGGACTTTTGTTTTATTTTTTTGCAATCATGAAAACATATTTCCACATTAGTCAGGGTGTGAAACAAGAAACAGAACAAAAGAGAAAATCACAGAAACAAAATGAAAATAATTGTTTTAATCTGCATTTGGACTTCATAGTTATTTCTCTGGATGTGGATAGCATTTTCCATCATTAGTCTTAACATTGTCCTGGATCATTGCATTGCTGAGATAAGCTAAGTCAGTCCTAGTTGATCATCACACTATTACTGTTATTGTGTATAATGTTCTTCTGTTTCTTTTTCACTCAGCATCAATTCATGTAAGTCTTTCCAGGTTTTTCTGAAATCCACCTACTCATCAATTCTTAAAGTACAAGAGTATTCCATTATATTCATATACCATTACTTCTTCAGTCATGTCCCAATTGATGAACATTCCCTCACTTTCCAATTCTTTGCTACCACAAAAAGAGCTATATAGCAGAACTTTTTGTGATAGCAAAGAACTAAAAACAAAAGAGAAGCCCATAAATTGGGGAGTTGCTAAGCAAATTGTGGTATGTTAATATAATGAATTGCTATTAAGTTGTAAAAAATTACAAGCATGGGGAATACAGAGAAACATGGAAAGATATGAGCTGATGCAAAGCAAAGTAAACATTGGCAGGAAAACAATATGCATAATGACTATAATAATGTAAGTGGAAAGAACAACCACAAAACAATTTAAAGTGAATGTTGCAAAATGACAGAAAACTAGCACATATCTCCAAAAAAGGTATGAGAAGACATACATACTCACTCTACTCCTTTTTCAGAGGTGTGGGTCCATGAGTATGAAACAGTACATATATTTTTAGACTTTTGATATATTGATCAATTTTTTGCTTTCATCTTACACTATTTCTTTTAAAAAGTTATTTATTATGAGAATGGCTTTATAAGAAGGAGAAAGGATACAAAGAAATATCAGTAATATAAAAACAAAATATTAATAAAGTTTGTTTTTTTAAAAGATTATTATAAAGAAAGTCAAATGAAGTGATGAAGAATGGAGGCAGAATCAAAACATTAACCACACTTATTAAGACTTTTAAAAACCATTAAAATGCAAAGAAGAAAGACTTCATAAAAGGAAATGGAAACAAATAAGATTATTTACTGTTTGTTTAAAACAAAAACACATATCTGTAAATGATAGAAAGTTGCTGTTTCGTGAAATAGCATTTTAAAAATTGTATATTTGAATACTTTTGTTGATGGCTAAGTTTAGAAAATCTTTTATGCTTGCAATCTAGTAAGTACATGATTCATTGCACTTTGTAGTCTGGGTGTCACTTAATTTTATATTCATATCAATTAATGTTCAATGTGGATTTAGATTATAAATATACATTTTGCTAAAGACCCCATCCCAACTCATCTAAGACATTTAATGTCACTTAAATTCTTTTCTAGCAAGTTAGCTGAACAGTCAGTAAACATTTATTAAGCATTTGCTACATTAGACACTGTGCCTGGGATACAAAAAAAAAAAAGAAAAAGTCCCTGCTTATGAGGGTCTCACAGTGGGAAGACAACAAACAACCAAAAATGTACACCAAGCAATAAAAAGGGTAAATAGGAAATAGAGGGAAGGCACTTGAATTAAGAAGAATTGAGAAAAGCTTCCTATAAAAGATAGAATTTTAGCTAGTACTTTAAAGAACCTAGGAGGCAGAAATAAGAAGGGAGAACATTTAAGACATGAGGAGTAGCCTGAGGAAATTCTCAGGGAAGATATCTTGCTCAACAAATAGAAAGATTCTTGTCACTGGATCAAAGAGTCCATGGTGGGATGAAGATTTAAGTTGTATGAAGGCTTGAAAAGTGGGGAGAATGGAAAGTTAGGTTATGAAATGCTTTGAATGACAAACATGGTTTTGCATTCAACCCTGAATGTGATGGGGAGCAAATGGAATTTATTGAGCAAGGGGATGTGGTTAGATATCTGCTTTAGAAAAAATCATTTGATAGATGAATGGAGGATGAATTGTAATGCAAAGACAACTTGTGATAGGCAAGGAATGAACAAAGAAATATTTTAGAATAAAACAGTTACTAAAGAAATAGGAAAAATATACACAGGATTAAAGTTTAATCCTTCAGCAAAGAAGAGAAATACTCTCCTCAAAGATTATCAGGTCTCACTGTCAGTTGTACAGACAGCATGACATACATGACCAGCCTGAGAGGTAGGAAGAAATGCTTGTAATGCAACTGCCTTGTTACAAACAAAACAACATATTAAAAGAAATTACTCAAATATCAGTTATTGCTTAAATAAACATATGAAGATCTCACTTGACTATAGTCTTAAAACTTTTTACATTGCCTGAAATTTATAATAAGTAAACTCAGTCACTGTTGTGTTTGATTATATATGTGACAGCAAAATGCTTTCTGGATCTGATTTTCTTTATATGCTCAGAATTTTCTTTTGTCTCCTCCAACCTCCCAGAGCATCCCTCTGTCCACATTCTCGCCTGAGGGCTTTGCCGCTTTACTGAAAAAATAAAGGTCATTCACCATGAATTCAGTCTTATTCCCTTTATCTCAAAACCCCTTCACACCATTCTCGAATTACTACTGTCTTCAATATTTCTATCTTAATAGTTCCTTTTCTTATAGTAGTTAGTAGTAGGTAGTAGGTACTTTTGCCTTTTTTGTCTATGTATTTATATGTGTACATAGTCAATAGTATGTAAATTCTTTGAGGGCAGAGACTAATTTTTTTAATGTTTTCTCAAAAAACTAGCATAGGTCTTTGAACATAGCAAGTTCCTAATAATAATCAAAAAATGATTCATCTGAGGAATGGAGGAGATTGGAGTAGATTTTTAAGGTCCTTTCCAACTCCATATCCATCATCTTATATCCTATCTTCCTAGAGGAAACATAGTGCAAAATCAACTAGAACTGTATTTTTATCTATATCAGACAAGAAGAGACCACACGAATGGAACCAAGAACACACACCTCAATCTACATGGTCTGTCTCAGTGCTAAATATTAATTCCAAATAAAATAGCATTGAATGATTGGGATTTTGGATTTGAAATGCTACATTATATCCATGAAAGACTGATGATTTCTGTTTTTCCTATAGCCTTCTGAACCTGGGGGGAAATTTACTGAAGAAATCAATTCCCTGAAGATACTCATGAACAAATTAGTTTTTTTCTTGTTTGGTTGGGAAAACGTGGTAATCAGCTGCCCTCCACTCCAGCTGACTTGGTCTATGAGCAGGGGCTATCCTGACTGATCATTAAGTTATAAACCGAAGCCTTCTAAGGCAGGGTTCAAAGAAAAGGCTATATTTTACCATAGGATAGAGATGCTTAAAAACCTGTCAGAAGAAGCCTAAAGAACAGAGTATTTGTAAGCTTGTCTGATCTCAGAAAAGTGATACTTCTGCTAAATACCATAGGAAAGCATATTGTTATTGTTCAATTGTTTCAATGGTATCTGAATCTTGGTGACCCCATTTAGGTTTTCTTGGCAAAGATACTAAAGTGATTTAAAGGTACTAAACACAGTTCAGTCATTTTCCCTTCTTGGGCTCACAATACCATTCTGAGAAATACCATTCACAATACTCACAACCATTCTGAGAAATAAATTCTAAATCAGACATATTTTATAGTTAAGGAAATTGAGGCAACCAGTATATACATGATTTACCCAGAGTCACCCATCCAGTGAGTGCCTGAGACCAATATGGAATTCAGATCTTTCAGATTCCGGGAGCAGTGATCTCTCCATGGTACTACCTAACTGCCTCAAACTTCCTATGCAATATAGAAACTTATCATGTTAACTTATTACATAATTTTGGACAAGATACTTCATTTCACTGGGCTACGATTGGTTTAGGTGGGTTCTGAGAATTCCAATAGTCAATGATGATGAAGGAATGGGATGAGGAAACAGACTGAGAAGTGAAGTAATTATTCAGAGTCACATAGGTAGTTAATAGCTAAACTTGGACTATCTAGGACTCCCGAATCCCAACTCAGTATTCTTTTATATCTCCATTGTATTGGGAGAGTGGGGAAGAAAGAGTTTGGTTTGATGGTTTAGTTAATATTCAAAGAAGAATTTAATTTGTGTTATAATCTCTGTTATGTTTAATAGCCAGGTGACAGTGAACAAGTCAATCATCTTTGAACTTTAATTTCCTATAAAATCTATATTTTTGTAAAATAGGAATGATGCCACTTCCCTACCTATTTTATCAGATTATTGTTAGGTCCTTAAATCACAAAGCATATGTGGAAATATTTTGTAACCTATAATATGCAATATACCTATAAGATGATTGTAACTGAAGAAGGGACCCTGAAACTCTAAAACTCTTTGCAGGAGAAATTCTCCTTGAACTCTGCCTCAGTGAGGGAAACAAGACAAACAACTTCATTCTGTTTTTTAGGTGGGGTTGGTTCTGTCCTGAGCTAAAAGAATTCCAACCCTATTCAATTAAACAAACTTATTCAATTCTATTTAAATTCAGCTTAAGCTGAAACTCAGCTTGTAGCCAAAGTTCCTATTATAAAAGAGCCTATCTAAAATCTTCTCTTTGCAGAGGTTCCAAACATGCCAGCTATGCCATGCTTGCTATGTCAAGGAGGTCTCTGCCCACTGATAATATTCTTTTCCAGTGTTATCCTTTCTTTATCCTTACCTATTTTCCTAATGAGACTTTATTTTTTTCCTCCTCCACAGGTCTCAAAGGTAGACTATCCTCTGTTCCTCTAATCTATTTATGATCTTTTTCTTTATGCCTAAATCACGGACCCATTTTGATCTTATCTTGGAAAAGAAAATGGCTCCAGCATTTTTGCCATGAAAATTCCAAGTGGGGTCATGAAGAGTTGGGCATGACTACAAAAGTACCAAAACCAGTGATTTGTAGGAAGTGGTTGTTCAGGAATATCTGTTGCCTGATTGACTGGTAGAAAATTTATTTAAAGAAACAGAATAAGAAAAAAAGAGAAACAGAGAAGAATGTTGTCATGTGCCCAGCAAAACATAAGGGAGAATTCAAAATATATAACAACAAATACCAGTCCAAGAAAGTGTATGTGTGTGTGTGTGTGTGTGTGTGTGTGTGTGTGTGTGTGTGTGTGTATATGTATGTATGTATGTGTGTGTGTGTGTGTGTATTTTTTTTTTTTTTTTTTGGCTGAGGCAATTTGGGTTAAGTGACTTGGCCAAGGTCAAGTATTAAGTGTCTGAGGTCAAATTTGAACTCAGATCCTCCTGACTTCAGGGCCAGTACTCTATCCACGTGTGCCAGCTAGCTATCCCAAAAGTATATATATTAGTAGAAGAAATTATATTCTTGAGTGTCCATCTTTTTTTTTTTAACTTTCTTGTTAATTGTTCATTTGTTCTCTGCTGCTCACTTTTTTACTTTATTCTTTTTTCCCTCTTTCATCAACTTTCCCCACCTCAAGCAATTACATTTAAGAAAAGATATATTTATGCATGCACATGTATGCATGTATACATGTAGGTATATGTAACATATTTATATATATAAATACATATACAGGCATTTATTCTCATTCAATATTATAGATAATTTTGCTGGCTATGATATTTTTGGAGACAGACCTACTAGTTCTTTGTATTGTTGGTAGATATGATTCCAGGACCTGATGTCTTTTATTGTGGCTGCTGATAAATCCTGTACAATTCTAATTGTAGCTCCAGAGAATTTGAATTTTTAAAAAATTGTCTCTTGCAAAATTTTCTCTTTGATCTAGGAATTTTGAAATTTGGCAATAATGTTTCTATGCATTTTCCTCAAAGGATTTCATTGAAGTGGTCATCGGTGGAATTTTTTCTATTTCTACTTTCCTCTCATGTTCTATCACTCCACGACAATTTTCTTGGATTATTTCTGGTATTTTAGTGTGAAGGTCCTTTTTTTGTTCTCAACTTTCAGAGAGTCAATTATTCTTATATTTTCTCTTCTTGATCTGTCCTCTACATCTGTTGTTTTCTTAGAAGATGTTTCACATTCTATTCTATTTTTTCATTCCTTATAATAATCTATTTTATTTCTTGGTCTCTTATAGCTTTTCTGGTTTCCCCTTGTCCAATTCTAATGTTTAAAGAATTATTTTCATCTTTGAGACTTTATCTCCTTTTCTAATTGGTTAGCTTTTTTTCATAATCTTCTTGTTTTTCTTGGATGGTTATTATTATTATTATTATTATTATTATTAGTTTTTCCTCAGTGTCTTCATTTGAAGATGACCATTTCATGTTACTCTTTGGGGTAGAAGCTCTTTCCTGTTTCCATAGTAAGCATATGGTTGGGTTCTTTCTTCTTTGCTGATTAAATATATATATATATATATATATATATATACATATATATGTATATATATGTAAAAGGTATTAGTGTAAGGACCTCTAATCCTGGGATAGGGGGATGGAGCCTCTGGATGTACTTCAGCTCTCCCCTCTGACCAGGAACCCTAAACTAAGAGCTTTACCCTTCAGAAAGTGCCCCCAGCCAACAGCATCCCTGCCCCGCAGCCTCTGCACTCACTGGGTGCTGGTTCCTCCTTAACTAGGGTCCTATCTCTGCAGCACAGCTGGGCCTAGTGTTGCTAATGGGATTCTCTAAGCCTTCCGGAGCTCAAATCCCAACTCCACAACAGTCCAGGAGGTTAAAGTTTCTGTGGTTCCTGCTGAGGTTCCAGCCAAACCTGCCAGCTCCAGGGCTCCCCACCTGATTTTTCCGAGGAGCCAGCCCAAAGGTGTTTGCACTTCACACTGGTTAATCCCAGGCCCCAAGTCTGTCTTCAGATCTTCTCAGGTTGTATCAGAAGGACCCTTGTTCTGCTCCAGATTTTTTTTTTTCACCAGTCTATGTTCACCCTGAGGCATAAATTTGTTCTATTGGTGGGGGAAATATGGAGATCTTGAAATTTACCAACCTACTTTTCCATCTTCCCAGAATCCTCCCCCCAGAGCATTTTTTCAAAAGGATTTTGAAATTATAAAAGAAGTAGTTGTCACTATTGGCTTTCCTTCCTACTACCTGATACTCAAACCATTCAGATTTCCAGAAGTACAGTAGCCTTTAGAATTCACCTATCGAGATGAGAAAGTGATTAAAACTAAATTTTTGATTAACAGATGCTATTTCCAAGTTGACTCTATTGGGTTTCTTAACTTGGGGATCTGTGGATCTCCCAAAGGATTAATGAACATGGATGAAAAAAAAACACACCAATATCTTTGTTTTCTTCAATTTTTGGTTTCCTTTGTGTTTTACTTCATTTATTTTAGAACAATATTTGAGAAAAGTTCTATAGTTTTAACCAGACTGCCAAAGGAATCCATGACATAAAAAAAAGTTAAGAGCACCTGCTCCAGACCTTTCAGACTACTGACAAAGTAAAGAAGCTAAATCTCTTTTGTTCTATTTTTGTCAAGCTAAGCAACAAGACCAAAAATAATTTGCTGAAGAAAATTCTACCATCTCAAGCATTCTGACCTTTCATTGCATCTACAAATCTCACTGTACCTAGCAATCATATGAAGGGGTTGCCAGCAATATACACCAGCTTGTTAATCCAAGTATCTGGAAAAAATGTACACTAAATCACCTTGGGTGTAGAATCTAAGCTTTAAGAGTCAATGATGTTGATATGTTGGACTGAATTGTTCATATTTATTTCCAATATATGTTAAGCTATCATCCTCTCATGCTTTCCCCCAAATAACCTTTCTGCAAGTACTTAAATTGAAGATTGAAAATAATTGGATTTGTTTTGCATTTTTGGAAAGTTTTGTTCAATATTCCTGTAATGATGTCTGGTGGCAAACAGTGTTCAAGGTAATAACTAAAAGGTCAGACCAACCCTGAAAGAGAGCTAAAAACAAAGTGCAGGATAAATGTTATTATATAAGAGAAGTAGTTACAATGAAATGCTGAATATGGTGAGAAAGCCAGGATCCAGTAAATATAATTAAAGGGAATAATAAGAATTTAAGACATATTTATATCTGTCCTTCTTGTGGCCACATTTTTGGGCCATTCAATTCAGGACCAGTTAGGTTTAGGCCCCAAAATAGGTCAGACAAGGCCAGGTAGAAATTGTCTTTTCTTCATATTTCCCAAGAGCATCTCATTACTTGGGGAAATTGATGGTCCCCTTGCAAGTGTGAACAAAAAGTTTCTGGATTTCAAACAGAATTACCTTCTCCCCAAAAAAGTTATCTCCTCATGCATTACTGAACAAATTGTAATGCTGGAGAAACTGAGGCAAGATAGAGATTAAAGAGTTTTTAATATTTTATTTGTGTTTTTGAGAGGAGAGTCCCAGGGCTGATGTTTCAAAGCATTCAGAAGAAGCATTTGCCTTAGCATCAGCATTGAATGTGAGATTCCAATAGTTTTTATATCTTTCCATAGGTCAGGAAGTTAAATGCAGGAATTTCCAGGGACGGACCATCAATCAGGTTCTGACGGTGTGGGGGGTGAGGGTGTGGGAGGTGAGGGTGGTGTGGGAGGGTGAATTCTTGATAACAAAGGAGCACTTAGGAACCAGGAAGTCTGAACTTAGAGACAGAGGATGCCAATTAGGTATCTGAGATAGGACATCTGGAGTTTTATCTTTTAGAATGTCAGAGTGGCCAGTTCTCTACAACCCTAATTATCTCAGTCCTAATGATCAGAAAGGGGGATTGAGGCAGAATAATTCAGAGAAACTGAGGCAAAACAATTCAGGGAAACTGAGGCAGGACAATTCAGGGAAACTGAGGCAAGACAATTTAGGGAAACTGAGGCAGGACAATTAGGGAAACTGAGGCAGGCAATAAAAGGGAACTGTGGCACAACAAAATGTATATGCTACTTGAACAAATGTCTGAAATTCCACCATGAGAAATTCCTTCCTTTACGTTTGTTTATTATTGTATTCAACTCTTCATGACCTATTTGGAGTTTTATTAACAAAGACTGGAGTGATTTGCTATTTCCTCTTCTAGCTTATTTTACAGATGAAGAAATTGAGGTAAACAGGGTTAAGTGACTTGCCCAGGGTCACACAGCTAGGAAGTGTTAAGTGTCTGAGGTCACATTTGAACTCAGGTCCTCCTGACTTCAGGGCTGGTGCTCTATCCACTGCGCCACCTAGCTGCCCCTCCTAAAATAATACTCTCTTGAAAGTGATAACAAAATCAAGTTAAAACAGCAAAAACTACAACCACTTTCAAATGATCTTTAAAAAATTTTTTATTTTCTACCATTCTGAAAAAAAATTTATTCATACTCTTTGATCATTTCCACTATTCAGAATACAGCCCAAGGAGGTAAAAAGAGAGAGATACCAAAACATCATTAGCAACATTATTTATAGTGGCAATGGCTGATACCCACTGATTTAGGGAGTTTGATCAGATGGTCCTTTTCTAAAGGACTGAGGAACTAAGGATTCTAAGGTCCCTTTTAGCTGTATATCTGTGATATATGTCTCAAATTTTAGGAACTGTCACTAGACTGAGGTCCATAGGCAAGCACTCAGTTTATAATATGCTCATCCCTAGGAAACCTGGTAAGTTCCCTGTTCTAATAATTTTTAGGTTTTTAGCCCTCCTGCCCTTTTATGTACCCTAGAGATAATTTTACTTATGATTTAGATTATGGTTCATATTATCTAAGAGTTTCTATTTTTAAAAAGAGAGTAACAAGGTACTAAATTCACAATCCTGAGTCAAGATTATGACACACAAAATAAATGCTAAACATAAAAGATAACACATAAACAGAACCATTTAAAACAGGATTCAACAATTTATGATTAATGTTATGATCTATTGTAAAGCTGATATTTACACCTCATCAGAACACAAATAATTTTTCTTGGCTGATAATTAGGTATTTTACATTTCATCTTGGCTCTGCACTGTCCATACAACTCCCAAGACTTAGCTGCTAGTAAAACATCAATGTTTGGCCCATTATTCTTGTGGTGACTATTGTCCCTAACAGGGCAACTAGATAGCATAGTGGATAAAGTGCTGGGTCTAAAGTCGGAAGATTCATCTTCACAAGTTCAAATATGGCCTCATATACTTACTAGTTGTGTAACCCTGGAAATCACTTATTTTTTTTGCCTCAATTTATTTGCCTTAAGTTTCTCCATGTATAGAATGAGCTGGAGAAAAAAATAACAAGCCACTCCAGTATCATGGTTAAGAAAACCTTAAATGGGGTCATGAAGAATCAGACACAACTGAAAAATGAGGGTGACCAAGGACAGAACCTTGAGGGATACCTATAGTTAGGAGATGTGATCTGGAAGAGGATACATCCAAGGAGACAGATAAAGAACAGTCAGAGTGGTAGGAGGAAAATCAGAAGAGAGTTATGAAAACTGAGAGAGAAAAGAGGCTATCAGAGAGGGGGGGGGTGATCCACGTGTCAAAGATTGAAGAGAGATTGAGAAGAATGAGGACTGAAAAAGGCCATTAAGAGATCATTGGTAACTTTGGAGAGAATGGAATGACTGAGGATGTAAGCCAGTTGTAAGGGGTTAAGGTATTAGGATTTTGATTGGATGGTAGAGGTGAATAGCCTCAACTTCAAAGGAAAAGAAGTTATTGGGTAATGAAGGTAGGGAGAGAACCTGAAAGTGGCAACAGGTAGTAAAGAATATTATAATTTCTTTGGCTCATGAGTGGCTAAGGAGGCCGTTTTTGGGGGGTGGGGGGACCTGGTTTCATCAATGATTGTTGTTTGTCCTTTATTTTAGAAAAGGACATATATCTGATATATATATATATCTGATATATATATCTGATATCTTAACCCCTGCATGAATTGGATTTAAGTGAATCATAATGACACAAAATCATTGAAGTCCAGCAGCAAGACAAAAGTCAAAACTACTAGTCTGGCCATGGAACAGGTTTTTCTCCTCTGCCCATTCTACTGGGGGAAGTCTTCATGTGCTTGGGGTAGACAATTCTTTAATTTACCAAATGGATTTCAGGCCTTTTGGTTAATCTCTACAAGGTTTAACGCTTGGCAAAGCCCTCACACCAGAGATGCTAGTCCTTTCTGAACATCTCCATACATCCCCAGGAATAGCAAGTAAGAGTGGAGAGGATTTAGAATGAAGGGAAGTTTGCCCTGTAGTGAGGGTATTCTAGAGGGCACAGTGGAAAGGGAGGTGGATGTTTGTTTGGAATTTTAGGAAGTCAAATGGTAGGGGATGAGGAATAGGCAGGGTTTGGAATCACTGGGGTGTGTAAGATAGGACCAGATGTGGAATGCTGAGCTTAGCATCATGGAAGATGCTATTCTTCCCAAAGGAGGCTGGAGACCAGGGCTGGGGATAAGTTCAGTAGAAGATGGAAGTTTTGTAAGCTTTTAGTCCTAGTTCATGCTGACGACCACATCCTGTCCCATTATCTTGGAATAGGTCGCTGTCACTAACACCAATGATTGAATTTTTCCCTTCTGCACTCTGGTGGTGAGCTTCCTTCCTGACTCTTCACAAGTCTAGAAACTTGATGAAAAAAAGTCCTAGTTTTTCTACAATTATCTTTCAAGCCTTAGCAATCCTTCTGGGATAGTTTATTAAAATACTTGGGTCTGGTTCTTACCACATCTCAGATGACAGATGGGAGAATGTAAATGTTTTTTTAGAATTTTTCCAGCCAGAGGAAGGACAGAAGGAAAATAAAACACACTATCTTTATTAAACAACCTGTCATCCCAATTATTTTTATAATGTTCACCTGAGGATACATTTCCTTACTTCTCTTCCTGCTACCAAAATTAAATGAAAAGAATTTAGTTCAGATTTGTTTTTTTTTCACTCATATAGGGAATTCTCTTTGAGGAACCTCTACCAATATTTATAGATCAGCAACTATCTTGTAATTTTAGTCTAATTGTCCAGAGCATAGGGAAGTTAAGGGATTGAATTAGGATCATACTGTGGGTATGTGCTAGAAGTGGTACCAAATTCAGGTTGTGTTCTCATCATTGTTTGGCTCTCCAGACATCAATCTTCAGTATATCTCAAAAGAAAATAAAATGGAATAAAATCAAATTACAATAAATCTTTTTTTTTTTAAATACAAAGATACCAGGCTGTCTGTAAGAATTAACTTACAACACTTTATGCTTTTTTTTTTTAAGAGAAAAATAATGGTTCCTAGTTGAAGTCAATTAGGGTCTCAGAATTTCCTTTATTTCTTGCTGAGAGGAAGGCAAATGTGAGACAATGGGAGAAACAACAAACGCCTTAAAAGGAATAGAGAAATCATTCTCCAACCAAAGTCAAATTAATAATAGTTTGCCTAGATGATAGTTTGCAGGATAAGAGAATAAAGGAGGAGCCTAGAAATAATATTTTACTAATGTAATCAGACTAAAAAGAAAAATCAAGAAATTTGCATATAATGATGAGCTTAAAACTCCAGGTGGTTAAAGTCCTTGATTATAATACTTTGGAAACTTTTGCCTCTACCTACTTCTCCCCCTTCCCATTTCAACCCCTACCATATATTCAGTAAAGAAGCTACTTCCCTTTGGTAAGGTTGTTTGCTAGGATATTTTATTAACAATTGTGCTTTTAATAGTATATCTTATTTAACTGACTAAGTCTTTCCTTTCTTCCTTCCCCTGATCCATTTTCCCTGTCTCAATGTATAAATCTTCCCTAATAATCTGCCATGGATTGAATTTCCCACTATTAAAGTCTATCATGTATTAGAAGATTGGGAAGAGAGAATCATTATTTTCAAAGGATCACTATCACTTAGGAGTTCCACATTAGTGAAATAATGAAGATTTGTTTATAAAGTTAGTTAATTGATACCTTGAGCTCTGAGGAATGGGATACAAGACCAGAAAATTTATGTGTCATAAACGCTGTGTTGTTATTTTCTTTATTAGAAAATAGAATATGGGCAATGGAATAGATGAATTGGAATAAAGAAACAGTAAAATGAAAGGTAAATGAGGTACTAAATAAAGGAGGAAAATTGAAATTATAGTCCAGGTAACTGCCACTATCTCAGTGACAGGAACTCAGTTTCATTTTCTGTTGTTGCCTTAAGACTTGCTATTTCCTTTATTTATATCAAAGAGGTGGATAACCATCCTCCAGAGAAGGGGGAAAATATGATTTAGGGTATAAACAAATCCTTCTATCTTGAACTATTTTGAAGGCTTGGGACTTGTAGCCTTAGAGTTTAGTTACCCTTAGAGTCAGTGGACTCCACAGGTTTAGGGTCAGTAGAGTTAGCAGCCTTAGAATCATTGGGTTTTGTGTAGCCTTAGGACCACACTTGGAGGTTCTGGGATCAAATCTGATGATCATAGTGTTGGTAGATTTGGTGACCTTGGGACCAGTGAGAAAACCTTAAAATCTTTGTGATCCTGGGCCTGGGTATTTGGAAGTTTAATGGATACTTTGGAGCTGGTGTCCTGGGCATTGGCCTTGGGCATCTTGGGCCTGAGGAGCTTAGCCTTGAGACCTTGGTTCTCAGGGCCTTGATGGCCTCTGCTCTGGCCTTGATTGCTTTGATATTGTGGACTTGCATCTTCTCCAACCTCTTCTTGACAAAGTGCATGTTTCTCAGAAACTTGGGTCTAGATCCTTTCAGAGACTTTTATCTTTGGACCTAGGTTTTTGAGTGCCGTCTCTGTGCCATTTTTGTGACTGGTTGGAATGGTTCATAGCTGTCTTTAAATGGCTGCCTGTGCTAGCAAGACACTACCTGGACTGGAAGAAGCTGGAAACAAGAAACCACGCAACCTCACTTTCAATGAAGAGTCAGGGCTAAATGTAGGAAGACCTGCCATCCATCACTTAGCCTTACTCCTGCATTCAGAAATTCATACATTAGTAGCACCTTGAACTGTGTGGGATGAGTCATGATAGTCAGAATAAGGTAATGGCTAATGGAAAGGCCAACCAGAAAAGAGACCATTGCTAACTTTCTATAAGGCAACATGACTTGATGACATTACTTACTCAGTTACTTACTGATGCTTTTATTGGTGATATTTCAATTTTATGTGTCTCTGACACGCGTTTTCAAACTATAGCCCTTGGTCAAAGCTATTAATAATTATGACTCAGATGTTGTAAAGAATAATGAAGAGTAGGCTTTGAGATACTTAAATGAAAATAAGCACCTCATAAACTCACATGGCTCACTCCTTGGGTTGACCTTCAAGAAATAGGACCTGAATCATAATGCTAACTGCTCCCAGGAAATGTTCTTCTTTCCCAGGGGGCTAGTTATCATAGGATATGCTGCACAGAAGAATGGGCATATATAGACATACCCATAAGATAAGTTAAGATAAAGTATTTTTGTGACTTAGACTATTGACAATTCTATTCCCCATCCTAAACCCCAAATCTCACCATTCCAGTACTGGGACATCATGTCTGATGCAAGTTACTAACCTTCACTGTAACTTAAGGGCCTTGATTTATCATAAAATCAATACATACATTCCAGGAAGAGTAGAGTTTTCCCTCATTAAAAGTGTGTATTTATAATAAGTAATAAAAAAAACCATGTCTTTTTGACCTCTGTTGTGTCCAAGGCAGCTGTCTATTTTGCAAACCCACCAAGATTAGTGAAATTAAGCTATGCTAAAACAATTCTGGGTAGTTGGCTTATCTTTTTCCAATTGTTGTTTTCTTTTTAGTTTGTATTTAAAAATATAAATATGAATGTAGCTAATAAATCATTATTTTGATGGGTAACACAAAAAATTTGTCTTTTCAGTGTTTTTTTTTTCCCCCCTGTAGGTGTTTTAAGATCCTTTCTCTAGCAAAGTCAATAGACAAGGGATAAATAATTATGAGAAATCCCTAGCTAGACATGACATGAAATACCTATGTCTTTGTTAAATAAAGAGAGAAGATGCAAATCATAAGTCAACATCATGTTGAAGAGTAGGGGTTTAGCTAGGGAGTTATCCTATCTTTCATTTTACATCAACAGTTGTTAGTACTAATAGATGGATATTCCATTAGAACATGACTCCAGTAACAGAGATCTATAGTGGATTAGAAGAAGACATGACCAAGACCAGGACATAATCTAAGCCTGTGGTGGTTTGTTCTGAGGGAACAAACTATGAGCTTTTGCAACTCCTAGGATAATAAGCTCATGGATTTAAAGTTGGAAGCGACCTTGAAAATGATAGAATCATAGATTTAGAGTTAGAATAACTCTTAAGGAGGTAGTTGAGGGTTCGGTGGTTAGAGGACTGGGTCTGGAGTACTATTTCCAGAAGTAAAGATGAATATAGTAGAGAAGCAACTGACAAATGGGCCCCAGTCACAGAGGGATATGACTTTATATTCTTTACATTCTCTACCACAAACAATGAACAGAAGTGAATACATCCCAAATTGGCAATGAAGGTAAAAATTATAAAATTATCTTCTCTGTCTTCCTCTTTCTCCACTTCTATTAGCAAAGATGGAGATATTTTTTTCTCCTAAAGCTTTCAACAATCTTTTCACAGATTGTGTAATTGTGTAAATTTTTTCCTCACCATTATTTGATTTGATTCATTTAGAGAAAGAATTTGTCCTTCATTCATATGACTATAAGTGCTAGGGGGGAGTAGGTCAGCTTTAACCAGATTTTTAATAGCCTCTAATGACTTGGTGGTTCAAGGAGACCATAATCTATGAGCCCAGTTTTTAGATATAGTCACTTTGGGTGTCTTTCTAGGAAACATCCAAGTGTAGCTTCCCTATTTTTCTTTTTTGATTAAATTTATTTTAACTTTAACTTTGAGATCCATGAGAACTAGCCCTGCTTTTTTTTTTCCTAAGTTCTATTCCTGATCATTATTATATTTGTGTGTATCTCTTATTTTTCTATCCCTACTGATTCCTCTTTTTTATTTCTATCTACTACCTTGCCTTGCTATTACTTAATTTACTCCCCCTACCCCAAGGATCTTTCCCTTTTCCTCTCTCCCCACCCTTCCCTTCCTGCTTTATCACATTTCCTTTAATCTACAAATGCTTATCCTATTTCTTTCCCCCCATTTCTTTATAAATTTAGAAGACCTTTTTACTCTTCTAGATTATATATATGTATGTATATATTGTTCCCTTTTTAACTCATTCTCAATGTGAGTAGGATTCTAAAATTACCAGCCCTCCTCTTCCGTCTAATTCCTCTGTGCCAGTTCTGCTCTCACACTTCATTTGTAAAACATAATTACTCTTTTTACCTTTTCCAATATGGTTTTACTTTTAAAATCATATTATACTAAGATCCCAATCTTTCTTTTGAAACTATTCAGCTATTAATGACAATATTAGATATGTTGTTTACATTTCCATGTATAAAAACCCCATTAACTGTACTTATTGATACTAGTTTTTCTTTGATGTTTACCTCATATTTCTCTTAGATCTTATATGTTAAATTTTCTATTAAGCTCAGGTTTTTTTGTTTGCTTTGCTAAAATATCATGAAAATCTGCCTATTTATTGAATATCTTTTTTTTTTTCCATTCAGGATTATGCTTAACTTTGCTGGGTATGATATTCTTGGCTGCAATCTTAGTTCTTTTAGTCTTCTATAAATAGTGTTTCAAGACTTTCAGTCTTTTAATGTAGTTGCTTCTAGGTCTTGTATGACTTTAATTGGGCTCTCCTGTATTTGAATTGTTTTTTTCATTGTTGCTCATAAATTTTTCTCCTTGATCTGGGGATTTCAGAATTTGGCAATGGTGTTCCTGTAAGTTTTTTTTTTTTTTTTTTAATAGGATCTCTTTCAGGTGATTTTTTTTTTTTCTATTTCTACTTTCTCTTGTTCTAGCACTTCAGAACAATTTTCTTTGTTTCTTGCATTATTGTATCAAGATTCTTTTTTTTTTTAAATGTAGATTTAAGGGTAGTCCAATTATCTTATCTTCTCTGTTCTTGATTTTTTTCTTCAGATCAGTTGTTTTTCTTATGAGATGTTTCACATTTTCGTCTATTTTTTTCATTCTCTATATTTCATTTTATTATTTCTTGGTCTTTTATAACTTTACTGGCTTCCTCTTCCCCAGTTCTAGTATTTAACAAGTGTATTACTTTCTTATGTTTAAACAATTAACAAAACAACAAATCAAGTCCTGATCTGTAGCATCTGCTGAATTCTAAAACACTGAAAATTTAACAATGATCTCTTTAATAGGCTGGTTTCACTATGGCTTTGTATCTCAAGTTTCTGTCCTGGGCATATCTCCCTTTCCTTCTATGTTCTTTCATTTGGTGATTTTATTAATTCTCATGAATTTAATTATCTCTAAGCAGATGAATTCCATACCCATAATGTAGGTTTTATGTCTCCCCTTTGTTACAGGTGAGTATTACCAATTACCCATCAGATACTTTTAATTGAATGTTTCACAGGCACAAATTCAACATGTCTAAAACAGGATTTGTTGTCTTTTCCTTTGAATTAACTTTTTCTGAATTTCCCCATTACAGTTGAAGGTGCCATCATCCTTCTAGTCACTAACTTTTGCAAACCTTATGTGATCATCCTTGATTCCTCATTAAACCTTGGATATACAATCAGTTGCTAAATCATAACATCTGTCATGTCTATCCCTATCTAGCATCAGTCTTGTTTCTGCTCACACAGTCACTACCATAATTCATACCCTCAACATCTGTCTCCTTATTTGTACAATAGCTTCATAACTGTTGTCTCTACATGTCAACTTTATTCCAATCAATCCTCCACAGAGTTGCCAAAGTGATTTATTTAAGCTTAGAAATGACTATGTCTCCACTCTACTCCACAAACTCTAGTTTCTTTTTATTACCTTAAGGATCAAATATAATTTTCTTTGTTTGGCATTCTCACAACTTGATACTAATCTGCCTCTCTAACTCTACTACCTTTACTCCACCATATCCAAAGTGGAATTCTTATTGTTCTTAACACATAACATTCTATCTCCTATGTTTGTTCCCTTTCATTGACTGCCCCTAATGTTTGGAATTCAGTCCTTCACTCTGTTTTAGAATACTTAATTTCCTTCAAGATTTAGATCATGCTTCTTTTTACCAGTAGCCATTTCTGATGTATCTAGCTTCTAATTTTTCTTCAAATTTACATCTGTCTAGTATATGTCTATTGTTTACTTTGTATACATTATATGTGTACAAGTTATCTCTCCTATTTAGATGGCAGATTAAATTTTTAATTGGCCAGTGCTATTACTCATCTCTGGCATTCATGAAAACATTGTCAGTAGATTGTCAGTGCTTAATACTTGAATTGAGTTTTACAAACTCAATTTATAGTCTCGGAACTTATCAATGCAATCTGCTTCAAAGCTGAGAACTACAATTTGTGTATGGATTAATGAGGCAATGATGTAATGTACTCAACTGGCAAAAGCAGGATTTTGGTTTCTATTGCCTTTTTTTTTTTAATAGAAAACCATTCTCAAGAATTTTATCCCAGTAACAATATCTATCACATGGGGGGATGGGATCAAGGACACAAGGAGAGAAATTGACCTTGCTAAGATGAATGCCCATCTCTTCCTCTGAGAATAGCACAAAGACTGGATCAAGATGTGAAGGGACTTTGAGGTGTGGAGTGGGAAGATGAGAGAACTTATGACAAATGGCCTCAATTTTCTTAGTAAAGCAGAAGGAAAGAATGTCTACTGAGAAATAGAAATTAGGATGGTGCTGGAGATTTGGAGAGGACAAGATGTGGAATAGCTGTTTGAGGAATGATAATAGGCTTGAAAAGAATAAAATATTTGCTCTGCAGCAGTTGGTAGTTGATATCCATATTTCCAAGAATAAAAGCAGATAATCATCAGGATTAGCAGAACATGAAAAATGAAGGATATGGGATAAGATATATTTTTTTCAAAATAAAGGACAAGGCTTTCTTGAGAAGCTTAACAATAGTGTCAAGATTGTGGAGAGGAAAATTTTATCAAAATAGGGATGATGGAATATAAATTCCATGAAAATATCTAGCATATTACCTGGCACATAAGTGCTTAATAAGATCTTATTGATGGATAGAGTGAAAAAATAGTATGAGATGGAAGTCTTGGTAAGAATAGAGAATAGGCTTAGATGGAATAACACAGAAGATATATAAAGATAAGAGATTATGACAAAAGACAGAGTTCAAGATTTTGAAGTTGGTAATTTTGGGTGATGGTAAAGTCTAAGTTGTATTCACTACTGTGGGTTTTTGTGTAGACCTGAAATATAGGCCATAGTAGTTGATAAGGTTGGTGAATTGAGAGGACAGGGCATTTGAAAGAACATCAAATCCTCAAGTAGAAGGGAAAAAGTCTGGGTAGAAAGGAAAACCATAAGCTGAATGAACTCCTTAAGCAAGGAGAGAAAGTAATGTTGACAGTGAGGGTAGCAGCAAAGGTCTAGACAAGATGCTATAGTTGGATAGAGTGAAGACCAAGGGAAGAGAAATTTCCAAGTCATTATAGAGGTTCTGGAAGTGACAGTGGGGACCAAGGACTATGCTCACTCTACTTTTCTGAACCTAAGTAGAAATGATAGAAAAAAATTAGCATTAAAGAGGGTATCATCAGGATGCATTGTCATCAGGGGAAAGCCAGGGTTTCATGAGAACCAGATGGTATTGTGAGAAGAAGAAATTTTAGAATGAAAAGGATCTTGTTAATGATGGAGTGAAGGATCTTTAGGTTAAATTGAAGGAGAAGTCAGAGGATAGGACTAGAGGATGGTTGGACTAAGCTGTATGGGGCTTTGATTATGAGAAGACATTACAGAAATTAGCAGATGAGTTTGCAAACCATATGATAGAGAATTATTGATTAATATTCAGTTGATCAGAGCAGATATCAAGAGGTTCAATGATAATGACAATCTGGAGAGTTGTATGGTGAGTGATGCTATTAAGATGGAAATTATGTATCAAGGAAAGTCATTTTTCTTTTATTTTCCTCTTTGGCAGAATCAGATCTCTTTGAGATAAGTGGTAATGGAGCCAGAAATCTCCTCATAAAGGAAGCCGCCTTCCAGTCTCAACAGTATATCCGATGAAATATATGGACCCCCTTTTAAAAATACATAGGATTACAAAGAAAATCAGTTATACTGAAATACATTCTCTAGATAAGAACACTATGATCATGTTTGATCTAGTGATAGGACTAATAACTATAAAAATTCTGATGTAGTATTGAGTAAAAATGGTATTTCAAGATAGCTGTAACAACTGTTTTGTATATGAAAATACCTATAAGCTCTATTGGTGAAAAAGTATACTACTGTGGTTTGTTGCCTACATTCCTAATTGAATTGAAAGTAATGCTAAATTTCAGTTAGTGGTTAGTGAAAGCAAAAATGTAATTTTTTTCTCATGAAAGATTTAGAACTCCTTGAAATCTATAGAATTGTTAGGGATCCACAGATCGAAGATTAAGAGCTCTTGGTCATTATAATTATAATAATAAATGCATAATAATATGCATTTTTGGGGCCAGAGTCAAGGCTGGGATTATTTTCAGTAATTAAGATAATAGTATTCCCAGTTTCCCTCTATCTACTGGGGCCTTTGTGGTGGAGGTGATGGGGGTCATAAGACACTGTTTTCCTAGGTGGTAACTGCCCATAGCATGAAGTGATAGGAAAGGGGAATGGGTTCCCTCTATGGCTTAGATGTGGAATGAACTCTCACTTCCATAGGTAGGATTCCCACCTTCTTCTGCACTCTCAGGAGAGACAAAAGACCAAAGGTCTTTGGATCTCAACAAACTTTATCCTAAAGTTCCCTTCTATTACTCAGACCCATGATTCTCCATACATTTCCCACAAGTCACCTACAAAGAACACCTGACTCAAAATGGGTTTCCTTGTTGTATATACCCTGGGATAATCTCAAAACATGGCAGCTTGGACAAAGAAGATGAAGCTCCTTTAGTACCCCAAGCTAATCATCCTGTGATATTTCAGTGGAGCTAGTTTTTCATATGGTTGTCATTACTACACATTCCTAAGAGAGAATGTACATTAAAAAGGGATTTTCTAATTCAATAGCCTCTATCTTTCCTCCTCCTGACTAAGGTGAAGTCACAGAGCTATCTTTATAACTTTATAATCATTTCCCAAGCAACAGACTGTGCTGCTATAAACAGAGCATTAGGGAAAGGCAAATCCACACAGCAGGAGAAGAGGTGGATTAAACATTGCTTTATAATCCAGTGACCCTGGCCAAAATCCATTAAGAGAAATGTTTTTGTTTCTGGCTTCAGTACTGCTCCTCAGTTTTGAGAACAACATTTGGCTCCAAAAGGGAGACAGTATCTTATGTGTGCTCCTCCTGAGTTTGTTATTAGTTTTATTTAGATTTCCAGGACAAACTATAGGCTTTAGCTGACTTTGTAGGGAGAACTAGTAGAGTGCACATAACTGGCAGTTGAGTACCTGCAGCTACAATGTGAATTCCCTTGTTAGTTGAAAAAAAAATTGTTCATCCTTCCAGGTGATTTTTCTTTTAGCCTGGAAATACTTATTTAAAATTGAATAACTCAGCAATATGAGTAGAGGGATAGAGACAGGACATATGATTTCATTAATATAGGAAACTCCTGGGTCCAAGAACTTCCTCTACCAATGTAGATCCTCATTTTCTTTACAGTTTTAGAGACTAATGTAGATCTTCATTTTCTTTACAGTTTTAGAGAATTATCCAGAGCAAAGTTTTTAAAACTCATTTAGGGTCACATAACTGAATGTGAGGGTTGCAAATGATTTACTATCAGTAAGTGTTTGATTTGTATACCTATTTTATGTACCCATATATCTGGGTCACATAAAAATTTCTTGGGTTAAAGGCAGTTGTGAATGGAAAAAGTCTGAGAAGCTCTAGCCTAGAGCACTGGGAAACTGTGACTTGCCAGTATCACACAGACAATATGTTTCAGACATGGAACTTGAACTCAGCTCTTCCTCCCTTGGAGGTCAACTCTATTTGCTCTGCCATATCTCCTTTTAGGTCTTAAAAGATTCTTTTTGTTACACATTCTCTATCAGAGCACATGCATCTATAAACATATAACAGGCTATGTCTGAGACAAATCAAAGCAAGGCACAAATCTATTTGTCCTTTCAGTGATGTCCCCTCTGATAAAAAGTAAGAGCTGTTTGTTAGAAAGACTTCATTTGAACTTTTGTACTTTTTTCTTTTTTTGAATTCTGAAGACTAAATGAGCAGTGGAGTTGTTTTGATTTTTATTTTGTGGATGGGCCTGAAGAGTAGATATTCTGACTGACTGGGAGCTTCCCCCCCCCCTTTCTAGTTCTTCAAAAAATCACTTTATTCCTTTCATATGAGTTTTTGTCTTTGATCTCTTATCTACTGAGATGGGTTTTGTAAGGTTTAAAGGAGAATAAACCAAGAAAAACGTTTTTAGACATTGAAGAGTTTCCATTACTTTCATTTCATTGTGGCTAGAATTGGTATTAAGCTTCCTACTAGCCAAAAAGAGTACTAAGAGAAAAGTCTCAACTCATGAGAAGAGAAAATAGTACATTATTTTGTTAATTATAGAAACATTCAGAAATAAATAATCCCTGAATGAAAGAATTCATAGGAACCTCTCAAGGTCATCAGATGTAACCCTCTGGATAATGTCTGGGAATTCTGTTTAAGGGCAAACAGCTGGGCAGCAGAGGTACACAATTGCTTTCAAGCATCTCCTTATTCCCATGCCTTTTTAGGAAACCTCCTTAAAAGACATGGTGGTAGATATTAGCCTACGAATATGTTGAAAGAAGGAATTTTGAAAACTAGCATCGTGTCACAATGATAGAATCAGTGAGAAAGGTTGTGTGGGTGAGAGTGGGAAAAAGAATTGTAGCCTGAGTCCTGCGTGGTATGTGCAATGGGTTGCACACAGGTTGATCCTGTGTGTATGGCATAGGAGGAATGAGTCTCTGTGTATCTCAGAGTTAGAAGAGAGAGTATATGGAAGTTTGGCACAGAGTATGTTGGGAAGAGAAAATTCTGGGTGAATGTTGGGATCAGTAGCTATAGATAGTGTGGAAATTTAATGAATAAAAATATAGGTAATAGGGTTGATCCATCTCTCCCCCTCTCTCCCACAATCTTTCCTATCCCTGCTGATTCTGCTTTAATTCTGCTCCTAACTTTCCTTGCTATTACTTATTTATTATTATCCCCACTCATGGATCCCTTCCTTATATTATTCCCACACCTTTTGCTTCCCTGTCAGTCCATCCCTCCCCCCTATTTCTTTATATATTTCAGAAGGTACTTACTTAAAATTTTAAATACTTATTTAAAATTGAATAACTCAGCAATATGAGTAGAGGGGTAGAGAGACAGGACATGTGATTTCATTAACATAGGAAACTCCTAGGTCCAAGTACTTTATGAGATATATATATGGTCCTAGGTCCAAGTACTTCATGATATATATATATATATATATATATATATATATATATATATATATATCTATATATATATATATATATCTATATATATCTGTATAGTGTTGCCTATTGAACCCATTCCTGATAGGTTCCTGATGTGAGTAGATTTTCAGAACTACAAGCCATCTTCCCCTCCCCCCCTGCCTAATACCTCTGTGTCTATTCTTCCTCTGCATCTCATTGGTATAACATAATTACTATTTTTACTTTAACTCTGCCTCAATCTTTCTTTTGGCTGCCCTATCATTGATGTCAATTTAAAATGTATGATGGTATTCATTTATTATATTAAAAAATATAAATAGTTTGTCCATGTTGAGTTCCTTGAAATTGATCTTTGATATTGACTCTTATATGCTAAATTTTCTATTAAGTTTAGGTTTGGTTGATAGACAGTCCTGATAATCTGCAAGTTCATTGAATGTACGTTTTTTCTCCTTCAGTATTATGGATAATTTTGCTAGACAGGATATTTTTGGCCACAGGTCTAGTTCTTTTGATTATTGGTAGATATGATGCTCTGGTCTTTTATTATGGTTGCTGCTAAGTTCTGCATAATTCTAATTGTACAGCTCCAGTGTATTTGAATTGGTTTTTTCTTGTTTCTTGCAAAAGTTTCTCTTTGATCTGGGGTTTTAAAAATTTGGCAATAGTCTTCCTATGTATTTTACCCAAAGGATTTTGTTGATGTGGTGATACAGGGATTTTTTTTTTTGTTTGTTTGTTTCGACTTTTCCCTTGTCCTATCCCTCCAGTATAATTTTCTTGGATTATTTCTTGCATTATGATGTCAAGGTCCTTCTTTTGGTCATAACTTTCAGGCAGTCCAATTATTCTTATATTTTCTCTTTTTGATCTGTTCTCCAGATCTGTTGTTTTTCTTATAAGATGTTTCACATTCTATTATTTTTTTCATTCTTTGTAATATTTTGTTATTTCTTGGTCTCTCATAGCTTCACTCGCTTCCCCTTGTTCAATTCTAATTTTCAAAGTTATTTTCATCTTTGAGATTTTATCTTCTTTTCTAACTGGTTAGCTTTTTTTCATAATCTTATTTTTCTTGGATGGTTTTTATTTTTATTTTTAAATTTTTTTCCTCAATGTCTCTCCTTTGATTTTTAAATATTTTCTTGAGTTCTTCTATAAATTCTTTCTGGACAGGGAGCCATTTCATGTTATTTTTTGGGGTAGAACTTTTTTTTACTTCTGTGTCCTATTCTGAAGATGTACCCCCCATCCCCACTCTGGTCTTCCCTCTTCCCACAGTAAATTTCTGTGGTGGGGTTATTCTTTCCTGGTGTGTAGATAAATAAATAGATATTATATATATATATATATATATATGTACATATAATAGATATCGATTTTAAAAATATTTTATAATAAAAGGTATTAGTGTAAGCACCTTTAATCCTGGGGAGGGGATGGTATCTCTGGCTTTTCTTCAGCTCTCCCTCTGACCAGGAACTCCAAACCAAGAGCTCCACCCACCAGCAAGTGCCCACAGCCAACAGCGTCCCTGCCCTCCTGTCTTTACACACTCAATGGTGGGGGTTGTGCTGGCTCTTCACCCAGGGCTGTGTCCCTATAGCACTGCTGGGCATTCCTAATCATCTGAGGTTCTCTCAATCTTCCAGGATTTAAACCCTGACTCAACAAACAGTCTAGGAGGTGAAAGTTTCTATGATTCTTGCTCAGGCTCCAGCAGCTCACCTCAGGGCTCCCTAGTCCATGTTTCTACAGAGCTAGCCCAGAAGTACTTCTCCCAGGTTAATCCCCAGCCCCTGATCTTTCCTAGGATCTTCTCAGGTTATATTTGGAAGACCTGTGTTCTTCCTCAAGTCTCCTTGATTTTTCACCAGTCTATGTTCATCCTGAAGTGCAAATTTGCTCCATTTGTGGGAGAAATCTGGAGAGCTTGAAATTTACCAACCTATTCTGCCATTTTTCCAGATTCCTCCCTCAATTTTTTTTATTGTTGGTAAATATACATAATAATGATAAGTATGTGTGTGAGGATGAAAAAAGTATGACCAGATTTTCTTCTTTTACTTTTTCTTCTTGCCCAACTTCATTTATATGTCAAAGAAGACGTTGGAAATTAATTGAGTTTAATTACCTTTGCCACTATATAACAACATCACTCCAGGGATTTAATAGTAGTTTAAAGAATTTCCTAACCCTAAATCAGATTATTGTGTGGATCAACAGATTTGGAATCTATATCTAACATAAAACCAAACTTATTCTTGACCTGGAAGCATTCTGGCTGGGTTCTATTGGTGGTCCTTGTTGAAGTGTGGTGGCTTATAGACTCAGAATCACCAAAAAGAGCACAACCTGTCTTTGTTATTTGGCTACCACATATCAGTAGATAAACAGAGATCAAGTAGATGATCTGTAAAACTAAAGTACAATAGAGATATGACACCCAATATAGAAATAGCATTCCTCGTGGTGGGGAGCAGGGAGAAATTATGTTCAGCACAAAAAAAAGAGACATTCTACAGGCAGTAGCATAAAGACATCATCTGAGGGATGCTCTTCAGGTTCTTCTTGAATTACCCTGGTCAAACAAAGGTCCTGGCCATAGGAGGTTTTTGCAGGTACCTCTTCACAAATGTTCTCAGGTCTCACTTGTTTCTGAGGATGAGCCCTTCATAAGTATTCCCAGTTATTACAATTGTGTGTTTACTTTTTTTCCACTGGTGGCACAGTAATATGCTAGCAAGTATACATCATAAGTATTCAGAGGGACTTTTTCATATCTTTTGATTTCATATCTGTTTTGTTTGATTGTCTAGCTTTGAACTGATATATCCTCTCATTACCTGACAAAAGGAATTATATCATTTGGGGCTTGTGTTTAGTGGTTTTCAGTGAATGCAGGCTCTACCCAGAATCTCAAACCTGGGGTAAATTTTCTTGGTATCCACATGTTCAAGATGTTCCTAGAGGCTACAAAAGTAGTGATTCAAGTAGAGTACGAGCTGTGGTACATTCTATCCTGCTGGAATGACTTCAAATATAATCCTGACAACAGAATATGTCTGCTTTCCAAAGGCTAGTCTAGCTAAGCATGGAAAGGCTCATCACCAGTAAAAAGACATTTTGATTATAGATTTGTTGGCTATAGAAACCCATGAAACAAACAAAAAATGCAAAGTTGTTCTTAATCTTGTGTTGTTTCCTTTTACTCCTGTAGTGTCAATGGTATTGTGTAAAAAAAAAAAAGAGAGAGAGAGAGAGAGAGAGAGAGAGAGAGACAGAGAGAGAGAGAGAGAGAGAGAGAGAGAGAGAGAGAGAGAGAGAGAGAGAGAGAGAGAGAATAAATAGAAGGTGCTAAGAATCAAATAATTTTTAGATGACCTATAAACATGAATATAAATGTTGTGACTTTAAGTTTAAAGTCACAGAAGAATGAGAGGTAGACCAAAGATGTTTGCTACTGTGAGGGAGAGTATACAGCCTAGAGTCCAAATTGAAAAGGGATTTCATGTGGACTATGGGGTTATCTAGTTGCTCCTGGGACTATAAACTACCATAGCTAACTGAAGATCTCATCCAGACTAAGTCAATTATTTTGCTTTCTGTGTCTAATACTAATTCAAAGTCTAAGGTTCCAGACAATGATTTGATTTACACTTAGAAAATTCCTTCTAACTACCATTTAGTCCCTAATGAGAATACTGTATCTTCTAAAATTCATTTCAAATATTCTCTGAACATTACCCAGTGACTGATGAGCTAATATACTAATGGATGAACTGAATCATATCAATCTTAATATTCTCAATATAAATGAAACCAGAAGAAAAAAGCAATTTATAGCTAAATGGAAGATTTGGCAAAATTTATTTCGTAGAATGTACTGGAGCAAGGAGAAAAATTATTTAATGAAATACTTTGTAATTTCTTATTGCCATACTTATGGTGAATCATTTACTTAAAAAAATCAGCTTGAGGATAACTACCACTTATGAATCAATATCTGTTGTAGCAGAGGAAGAGATAGGAAAATCATATCCAGAACTCGTTAAGAACCTCTAAATTAAATCAGCATATACTTTAAATTTCAGTGGCTTCAGTGTAAAGGTGGACATGGGAAAGGATATGGTAAAAATACATTAGAAAATCTGCTTCAGGAGTAAGGAATGAGGGTCTTGTAAACCAGACAAAAACCTCACATTTTTGTATTGTGAATATATTTTTTAAACTTTTATACAGGAATATTTACTTGAAAGGTATAATCACAAATATGTAATCAGTCCTCAACATATGAAAGCCATTCTCCTTCCCCTACTCGGTTTCTAAGAAGGACCAAGGGATTTGATTTGTAGCCTGTCTTGGTTCCTATATAGCATAGTTCCAGTTCCAAGTCCAAAACCTTCTTCTGAACTTGACTTCCAGGCATTCTGGAACTTGCCAACTTTGCCAGATTGGCAAAGTTATATCTTATATCTTGCCTGTAATACTGAGTCCAAGATGACCTTGGCTCAGACTCCCCATGAGTCCAATGGGGAGTATCACTGTCATCTGAAACAGAGAAGGGCAAGTGAAACAGAATAAAGACCCAGGTCCATTTTCTTTTATTCTCACTGGTTCAATTCGTAGCACCCATACTGTGGGGGAACTAGAAATGTCATCCTCCAGACACAAAAGGAAGAAGCATCAGTCAGAAAGAGTTGAGTACTTTGTTCAAGAGCTCTGACAGATGCCAGATATAGTAAGCACCAAGTAACATCACAAAAAATGAAATTATACTTTAACAGGAAATGACTGACTACTAATGTGGAAATCATTTATGATCCAACTTCCTATTGATTTAGACCTTTAATTAGTTAGAATAAAGATCAGAATCAGTATCAACTTAGAAGAAAAAAAAAATGAAGACAGGACACGAAAGTAAAGCAACCTCAATGCAGTTTATTGAAATGTAACATTGGAAAGAAAAAATGGAATATGAATGAGAGAATAGATATCAACAAAGTCTCACCATTTTCTAAAGAAGTTTATTTAAATATACAAATAGACATATGATCTTATAGATTTATGTTTCTTCCAATCCAAGCATAACTGCCTTTCTTTTCCAACGCTTGTCCACATTGTCTCAAAAATTTGCAACAGAATATTCACCAAACATATTAGAGATTCATTTTGGTTTCTTCTGACATTTCAAGGATACTAATATAGCACTCTCACTATCTATCTCTCATTCTTTGTTCTTACCATTCACTGACACACCTTTTCTTATATTTTTCTGAAGACGCTCTTTAGTTCTGTTCTTCAAAGTTCTACATGGATTTTTTGTTCTAGCCTGTTTACACCCAGAGTATTCCTTATTTTTTGCATGACATTCATATTAAATTAAAGTCTATTATTTTCCAACCTTTCTATCACATAGCAGCACTATTAGAGTGTTCATATTAAGAATGAGGGCTTTTGTTTCCAGGAGAGTCTTGGGGACATTATAAGTAATTTGCAGTTTTCTGAAGGCAAGACAGCCTTCACTCCCCTTCTTGATCAACTCTGAGCCCAATTTGTTTTATATTTGCAATGTCTTTTCCAAATATATACGCAGCTAGACAAGTTCTATGGATTGTTCATCAAATTAGACATCATAATCAGGCAAAAATATTCTTCATTCACTTGGTATTTCTTGTGTTTATGGTCAAATCAAACTCTTTTTGAATAGTTATATATGTTTTTCAGATGACTTTGAAACATTACTAGGCTGGATGAAGCTAGCATCATCATCCATCAACAGGTATATCTGGAGAGCCTCATTATTTACAGGCATCCTTTTCGGACTTGGCCTGTTGTCTAGGTCTAGTCTAGATTGTTTCTATTACAGAATATGTATTTCCATGTTCTTTGACTTGACTAATATTCATGACCAACTATGCTAACTCCTTTCTTTGCCATGAAGATTCTTTGTCAAGAAATAAAAGTGATGTAAATAAATTAATATATCAGGGGCACCCAAAAAACCTAAAATCTGCCCTAATTATTACGCATTTGACTTCTTTGCCAACCAAAGGTATATGAAAGACAAGAGCAATGCTGTTTTAGAATATAAATTCATTTGTAAAATCTTACAGAGGTAGATGATGGACTTTTACCTACAATATTATTTTATGAAATACAAGAAGCAGTAGAAGAAAAAAAAGTTTATAGAAAACTTGTCAAGAAAACCAATTAAGCAAAGTCATTCTAAAGGTATTTAAGAATAAAAAACTGGAATGAGACAATAAAGAAATTAAAGATGGAAAAGATCTGTCAAAATTTCTGTAAAAAACCCTTCCCCCCCCCCAAATCAATGGGGGACTTTTGGACTCTTACTGCACATTAATGTCTCCAAGATTCTCCAAAAGGAAGTTGAAATCATATTTAAAATATTAGAAGGTAAATTAGATTAGGACAAGTATATGTAGAAGAAGTCTGTGCTGGGATCATAGTTTTGAGACGTTGAGGGATCAGTTTTCAAGTTGTTTGAAAGAGTAGAGGATAAATGCTCGGAGGAAAAAAAAAAAACAGATTTTAGCTGCAGCCTTGAATTACTTTGCTCCTATTCACATGCACTGGAACAAAGCCAGACTTGGAGGTGACTTTGTCCAGAGCCACATAGTTATGAAAGTGACAGGGATAATTATGGGCTAGAGGTAAGCAAGTTCTCTGATTCCAAATCCAATGCTTTCTCCAACATACCACCTTATTCCTCAAAAGGAATGCAGAAACAAAAGGACTAAGGAAGTCATGGAACCCTTCATGGATGACTTGAGACTTGAGCTGGGACTTGAAGGAAGTGCCAACAGACAGCCTTTTTTCAAGCTAGAATGTCTAGACATAATTTTCCATTTTAAAAGTATAAATAGGCTCCTCCTTTTCTACCCTCTTTGTGCAATATATTGGATAGGATATTTCTGTGCAGCCTGGAATAAGACTGTCTATGAGGCTAGAATTATGGGGAGAGTCGTTATGCCCTTGCTGTATTAGACTAAGAGAGATCCCTCCTATGTCACTATGCACACAGGGGTCATAATCAGACTTTTCATCTCAGTCTGTAGACTGTGAATAGTTTCTAAATGGGGTTTTATTGTCCTTGTCATCTACATAGCATGGTGAGGATTGATGAAGTGGTGTTTGAAAGGTCAGATACTGTATTTATAGATTGTCTCTAAGTGACCACAAGTGTCATCTCACAAAGGAATTCAGTCCACCCTGTGACAATGAAGTGTTGGAGCTCCTGGGAAGCACTCAGTGATTTCCTCATGAGACAGTCATGTGGCTTTGTTTGACTGTGAGTGAAAGTGACCAGTCCAGCTCACTTCTTAGGTTTCCATGGAAAAAAATGGCAATAGAATATATCATTTGAAAACAATCTCAGTTGCAGTTCTCAAAGAACATTGCATGCTTTTTGACTTTGGCTTTAAAATCCTAAAATTTTAATCCCACGGGGATTGAACAAATGAAGTCTAGATTGTATTTCTTCTCTATTCTCCCTCTTCCCCCCTCTAGAAATACATGGATTATTTGTCAAAGAATCAAGCATCAAAAGTTAAGCCTCTAAAGCTTTCAGGGGATTTAAACTCATTTTCTACTTTTATCTTAATCTATTTTATCTAGTCTTTTCCCACCCACAGAGACATCCACTGACTTTACTGTCACAATTAACTAGAAAAGCTTTAGGTAAAATGCCATCTATGATTACTTGATTATAATTATAAAACCATTTTTCTTTCTCCCAAGTTTTCTGACATGGACTAAATGACCTCATTTATTATTATTATTATTATTTTTACTCATCCTTAGAGTGAGTGATCTTGATTTAATATCTTTGAATTTTAAGTAGGTTCTTTTTCATCCTGTCTTAATCAATCAATATCAATCAAATATTTATTAAGCACCTATTATGTACCAGTTACTATACTAAGAACTGAGAATACAAAAAGAGGAAAAAGACAGTCTGCCCTCCAGGAACTTATCATCTAATGGGGAAGACAACATGTATATATATATATATGTGTGTGTGTGTGTGTGTGTGTGTGTGTGTACACACACACACACACACACACATATACATAAAGCAAGCTATATAGTAGGTGCTATTGTTATCCCCATTTTATAAGTGAAGAAGCTGAAGTAGAGGTTAAATGACTTGCCCACAGTCACTCCTAATAAGTATCTGAAGTGAAATTTGCCATTGTACTACCTAGCTAACCCTGAAGAAGGAAGTAAATTCCCCTTACTTTAATGTTCAAACAGAAACTGGATGATCACTTATCATTCTTATTGACAAAATATAAACTTAAGGGCAGGGAGCATTTTACTTTTGTCTTTGTAACTCTATAGTTTAGCACATGGTATAGTCTCTCAACAAATGCTTGATGAGTGACAATATTAACTGAATTTCTAAGAGGCTTAAAGCAATTTCCAAGTTAATTTGATTAACTCCAGCTGGTTTCACCTCTCCAGATGTGAAATGATGTCAATTATTTGGCAAAATCATCTTTGACTTATGAACAAAAAGATAAAATGTTATTTTGTAAACATACAAATCAAATGAACCTACATTTACTTTTTACATTTACATTTACAACTTATATTTACATTTACATTGACAATTATCACTTAGAGCTTAATATATAAAAGTTAAAATCAATAAACATTCATTAAGTGCTTACTGTGTGCTAGGCACTCCCCTAAGCACTGGAAATAAAAATAGAAGCAAAATAGAAAATCCCTGACCTCAAGAAGTTTACATTCTATTGAAAGAAAACCCTTAAAAGCTGAAATGAGAGAGGTGAAGTTCTTGGTGCCAAAGCACAGTGAAATCTGGAGAATTATGAATGGATCCTTAGAGGAGTGGATGAATTGGCTACAACCAGGACACCTCTTGGCTTAGCTTGAACATTTCAATCTTCAAAAGTAAAATCTAGATCTTGAACATCTTGTAGAGATAGTAATTGAAGAACCCAGTTGGACTTCATAATCACTGAAATCCCTTCTAAATCTAAGACTGTGTGGTTCACTAAATAATTTTTAGAGGCAATAGAAATGACATCATCCTTCCCCTCCATTTAATCAATGAGAAAATTGAGACACAAAAAATTGGCATTTGCCTAAAGCCATGCAACTAATTAGCAATAGAGCTGAGATTACCTTCTGTGCCTCCTAGGTTCAAACTCTCTATAATATATATCATTCAGGATTCCTAGAGAAATCTTGGTGTGTTTTTTATAGGGTTTCCCATCCTAAATTCAATTATTTAGGCCTCTTTTGTACTAATTAGGCAGAAATATGCTATTCGTGACTAAAATTGTCTTAATCAGATTTTCCTTCTCTATTTGACACTGATTCTAGCTCTTATTTATCATTCTGTCTCTGCTTCACTGCCTCTACCTCTCACAAAGTTATGAAGCTGTCCTGGTTTGGGCGTCAAACTTAGTGTTAAACATCCTAACATCATTGGCTAATTAATTGAGCTAGTTTTAAATTGGAGTAAGGTATTATTTCCTAATCTCATTAATCACTGCCTGCTGAATTTTATGTTTATCACAAAGCAGGCGACAATTTACCTCCACTCTCTCTTTGCGTCTATCTTTTAGTTAAGAAAATGCCAGGTTTGTTTGGGTTAAAAATGGGTAAAAAACACATAGGAAAGAGGTTTATGTACAATTAAAAATTTTCTGGGACTAACATACACTGAACCCTCAAAAGAGTATCCACTATAGTCTGTGTATACATTTTAGAGAAATCTGAACCTCTCAGAGAAATTCCAAAGGAGTTAAAATATTTAGTTTCTGAAACTTGAAAAATGAACATCTGTGTTAGCTTGGTTTTGTGATTACCTCATATTTTATAATGGGATGATTCCATTTGAGTATCTATTCATTTTTTTTTTTTTAATCTGTTCAGGTTTAACACTGGGAAATTTTTAGAATCTGAAAAAAACAAAAAATAAAAACAAAATTATAAAGCTAGCCAGAATTTTCAATTTAAATTTTACTGCATATTTACCATCTACAAATCTGGTAAGGGCCTATAATGCTTGTCTTCTCAGTCTGTTGATATGATAAAAGTAGAGGGTATTGGTATGTCCAAGATATGAAGCTGATACTGCTAAAGATGGGTGCTATCTATTCAAATTTGTCAGTTTAAACTATTTTTGGCATGATGTGATTTTTGCAAGCTGTTTGCAAGTGTAATGAGTTGCATAATAATATAGGGTATGAGAAAAAGGACTGTTTCACAAAAGATTTTTTTTTCCTCAGGATATTTTTTTTGAATGAAACATATTTCTAAAAGAGGCTGCTCCTTAATAGATTTTAGGTGGAGCAAATGAAATTCACACATGTACTAGTTATTTAGTTCAAACCTTATGTTGGGCTTAAGAGATCCAGAAAGTTGAAGTGACGATCCAAATTAACATAATTGACAAGTATTTCTTAAAATGCCTACTATGTGTTAGAGACTATCCAAGTTTCTGTGCTATAAAAATTAAAAAGAAACATTCCCTTATCTTAATAAGGAGCTTGTTATTATCAACTCCTGTTAGAGAATATAGGCATGCACATTTGTAGGTATTTATAAAAGAAATAAAAAGATAGTTTAGGGAGGAGGCACTATCACCTATGGGGATCAGGAAAGGCCTTGTAGAGTATGTGACATTGCATCTGAGTCTAGAACAAAGTTAGGAATTCTAAGAAGTAGAGGCAAAGAGAGAATATTTTAGGCTGGGAGGATTGTCAGTTCAAAGATATGGAGGTGGAAGGTAAAATCTATAATATGAGTAAAATAACCAGTGTATTTGGACTATAGAGTACATGAAAAATAATGAGAATGGAAAGGTAATTTGAGCCAGATTGTGGAGTACTATGAATATTCATATATATTCAAATTATTTTATTTATTTATTTATTTATATTTATTATTTATTCAATTATTTATTGAATATTCAATATTCATATTATAGAATCACTAAAGTTTATTTAATAGAGAAATGAGACTCGTGCTTCAAAAAAATCTTTTTGGCAGCCATATGGAAGATTTATTGGAGTAGCAGGAGATGAGACATGAGGACCAATCAGAAAGTTATTGTAGTAATTTTGTTGAAAAATAATAAGAATATGAACTAGAGACTACAAGAAAAATGGACTAATGACAGAGTATGGATGTGGAAAAATTGGCTATTAATTGGATATATTGGAAAAAGGTTTCTGGAAGGAATATGATGTGACATTACTAATAGGGGAATTCCAAAGAGGGGTGGATTTAGTATGGTGGTGTGGTAGTAGAGAGAATGAGTTCTATTTTGAGCCTGTTGACTTTGAAATGTCTCTAGAACTTGAAATAGAAAATGTCTACTAGGCATTTGGTGATGTGGGAAAGAGACTGGAGTGGATATAGAGATATGTGGGTCACCTGCATTAAGATGGTAATTAAACCTATGAGAGCTGATAGGGTCACTGAAACAGTGTAGAGAGAAAAGAAGAAACAATTAGAGAATTAATGGGAGAACCAACAGAGAAGTATCAGAAAAGCCAAAAGAGAGGGGAAAAAAGTCCTAGAAAAAAAGACTAATCATATGTTTTAGATTCCTTTCTTAGGAGTCTCCTTAGTTTCTCCATCTATCCATTCAACAGAATGGACTGAGACATTGTAGACTGCACCATCTCTATTATTACTCCAGAACTAATATTCTGTGAGTCTATGAACTAGGACAGTATTTGTTTACTTAATTTAGCTACTTGGAAGACAATTTTTAAATGGATTCAAAGGGCTTCTCTCTAAACACTGTCCTGTCAAAATTGTTTCATAGCATATGTCCAACCTGTCAGTTGCTGTTTACATAAATCTAATTATTTGAGTCCCCTTAGTACTAATTAGTTAGAAATATGCTCTTCCTGACTAAAATTGGCCTAATCATCTCAGAGGTGTTCTCTTTCTGTTTAACTCTATCTAGCTCTTATTTCTCAAGCGATCCTTCCTGAGTCCCCCAGACTCTCACAAAATAATAGAACAAGTTGGAATTTTCAAGTCAACAAGTTTTTCTAAGTACATAGAATATAAAGGCTTCTGATGACATATAAATATGGGAAAAATACATAGCTCCTTTCACCAAGGAGCTAATAATTAAATATGAAGAAAAAAAGATAGCTATACACATAATGAACACATAATACAGAAAAGTATAAGAGATCCATGGAAGTATGTAAGTTTTCAGAGAAGGAGTGAGTCCAAATTCACATTCAGAAAAAGAATCATCTGGTCATGTAGTAAGAATGAGAGAATAAAGAAAGCCCAAGTGATGCTCTGGAATCCTTGGAATTATTACCCATAGGAAAGCCTTCAGTGCATTGGACAGACCCATGGAGATTGGACAATAACTATAGTATATTATGAGCAGCAATTATATAAAAAAAGGTATGTAGTGATTGATATCTGTACTAATAGATAGGATGCCCATATTGCTGAGATCATGGATCATTGCATATTGAAGTTTTGAATACATAAAAAAATATATACATGGCATAGTTTCTTTCTTTTTTTTTTTTAAATTTTTTTTTATTCATTTTTCCAAATTATCCCCTCCCTCCCTCCACTCCCTCCCCCCGATGACAGGCAATCCCATACATTTTACATGTGTTACAATATAACCTAGATACAATATATGTGTGTAAATACCATTTTCTTGTTGCACATTAAGTATTAGATTCCGAAGGTATAAGTAACCTGGGTAGATAGACAGTAGTGCTAACAATTTACATTCGCTTCCCAGTGTTCCTTCTCTGGGTGTAGTTATTTCTGTCCATCATTGATCAACTGGAAGTGAGTTGGATCTTCTTTATGTTGAAGATTTCCACTTCCATCAGAATACATCCTCATACAATATTGTTGTTGAAGTGTATAGTGATCTTCTGGTTCTGCTCATTTCACTCAGCAACAGTTGATGTAAGTCTCTCCAAGCCTCTCTGTATTCCTCCTGCTGGTCATTTCTTACAGAGCAATAATATTCCATAACCTTCATATACCACAATTTACCCAACCATTCTCCAATTGATGGACATCCATTCATCTTCCAGTTTCTAGCTACAACAAAAAGAGCTGCATGGCATAGTTTCTAATACAGAGCTTAGTTTCATAGACTACAAGTCTATGAAATCTATGAATATAAGGTTTAAAAAATTTAAACAAGACATGATGGAATTGAGAAAATCAAGTTTCATTATGATGATGAACTAGTTTGTATATTTTGTTTGTATATTTTCATTTGACTAGCTTTATTCAGTGAAGGAGCAGGTTGTACAGATTATAGGATGATATGAGGAGTCAATATAAGAAAAAAGTAGAGGGAAAAGCATGAAGAAAAGGAAACAGTCTTTTCCAAGTTTCCTAACATGATTATCTATTAACAAATAAAATTGAAGAGGTCTTTTTGGTGCAAATTATGAAAAGGAATTTTGTGGGGTAGATTAACATAAGAGAATCAATGGCTAATCTATTGGAGTTAACTCAAAGTTTTCCCTGAGGACAACTTTTCCCTTAACTCATGGCATATTAGTGAAGGGACCTATCGATCATCAATCCCAATACACCAGTGAGGAGGAAAAAACCTATGGCTTCCTTGTTGCTCCTTACAGTAGAACATGACTTTTTATTTTGGTATGGTGGAGATCTTAGCAAGAAAAATGATTAGAGCTGCCATCTAAAAAAAGTCACCTAAAAAGCTCCCATGTTGACAAAATGGTAAGGGATAGAAGAACCAAGATAAGACTCTTGTTTGTTTTAAAAAGTTGGTTATAGACAACATTTAAGGCTCTGACTTGATTATTAAGTGGAATAAGACAAGTTATTTCTTTATCATCTCCATCTTTTTTCATTATTCTTTCCATTCTTTTGCTTCCTCCCCTCTTCCTTCTGATTGACAAGTCGCTTTTGTTCATCTTAGCCAAAAGCATATCAGCAACCTGCTACCCAGACAGCTTCAGATGTCAGACCCATTGAAATGCTCTGACTTTCAGACAGACTGCATTCAGGTCCGTGTAGAAAATCTTTTACAACTAGAGTGGTTCTGTTTTCATTAATGACAATGAATAGGCACCCTGGGAAACTAAGTTCCTTTACACAGAAGCACGCACATACACACACACACACACACACACACACACACACACACACACACACACACATATATACAGAAGACATAAAAGTCGAAGAAGCAATTAAATGGAGTATGTTTCATCACAAAGGTACCTGGGGATAAGGGTACAATCAGGTTTTTCTCTCACTAGGTCCGTTATTGAAAGGAAAAAGTTATCATATATATGCTGTACCTAGGAAATCAGGCTCAATGAAGACACTGAATTACTTTGGAGAAACAAATGGGAAGACCAAGAATAAGTTTGTGATTTTTGTAGAGTTCTAGAAGGGCTCAGTGAAATGATATTCAATCATTTCATTTTTCAGATAATAACATTCTTTTTATATTTGCTTTTTTCTTTTATTAAACATGATCTTAGATATGTGAAAACCCTGACAATGGCATGGAAGCTCTTGGAGACTATATGTCTCTTTTATTTGATTCTTCTCTATCTCTTTTATTTGATTCTCCTCTGTCTTTTTTTTTTTTTCGCATGTTAGAACAGAATGTCAGGTTCATACATTTAGAGCTGAAAGAAATTTCAGACATTCAATGTAATTTGATAAACATTTATTAAGTGTTTATTATGTGCCAGTCCCTGCCCTCAAAAAGCTTAAAATCTAGTTCATTTTATAGATGAGAAATCTGATGCTTAAAGAGGTTAAGTAATTTGCTTTAAGGTCACAAGGCAAGAGATAATGTGGGCCAATATCTGAACCCAGATCCTCAGATTCTAAATCCAAGAAGAACTACACACTTTCTTAAAGTGATAATCTCCAAAACATTTTTTTTTCCTTAGTCTCTCTCCAAGTTGATCTTCTCTTTGACCTTCACTACTTTTCATTTAGCATTCTTTTTGTTCTTCATGATCATGGCTTATATGATGTTTGTAATATCTTATAAGTTGTCTTGGAAACTTGAATACACACACACACAAGCATATTCACAGAATTAAAGCTGGAAAGAAACTTAGAAATCATCAAATCCTTTATCTTAAGTTTAAGGGAACTGAGGCCCAAAGACATTAAGTGATTTATTCAAGATTATATAAGTGATAATAGAACTGAGCTTAGGGTTCAACTGCCCCTTACCCAGTTCAGTGCTCTTTACACTCTGTCACAATATTAATACATTATCAACTACTACTTCTACTACTACCATCACTATTACTACTGATGATGATGATGATAGTGACAATTATGACATCTTTCAAATGTGTAATGTTTTTCACTTTCCAAGTTACATCTATTATGCTGGTAATAATCACTTCTCTTCCCCCTGGGGTAACAAACAATATTTTGATTTGTATGTCTCTAATACTTAGACTATAAACTGAAAACAGAGGCTTATCTAAATTTCATAACTCCTCCAAAGTTATTGTTGTTTGTATATGATAGATTTCCTCCCTTAATTAATTATTATTATAAATTCATTTAAAATTTTTGAATTTCAAATTCTCTCCCCCCCAGCAACCCTCCTCCACCAATCGAAAAAACAAGCAATATGTTATCAATTACTTATGTGAAGTCATGTGAAACTTATTTCTTTATTAACCATGTTGCAAATAAACAAAACAAAAAGCCGGAAATATAAAGAAAGTGGAAAAAATGTGTTTTGATCTACATTCAGAGTCTATCAATTCTCTCTCTGGAGGGAGATAGCATTATTCATCATGCGTCCTTTGGAATTGTCTTTGATCATTGTCTTGAACAGAGTAGTTCAGTCTTTTATGGTTCATCATCATAACCATATTGTGTTACTGTATATAATGTTCTCCTGGATTTGTTTACTTCTGCATCAGTTCCTGGTCATCCCATTCTGCTGACAACTTCTTATAATATAATAATATTCCATCACAATCACACACCACAACTTGTTCAGCCAGTCCCTAAAGGATGGGCATCCCCTCAATTTCCAACCTTTCATATTTTTGTACATATAAGACTTCCCTCCTTTTTTCTTTGACTAGAAGTGGCCAGATAAGTAAGTTTTAAAGCCCTGGTATAGTTCCAAATTGTACTTTAGAACAGCAATTCACAATTTTACTAATAGTGCATTAGTGTTCCTATTTTTCCATAGTCCTTCCAGGATTTATCATTTTCCTTTTCTATTATATTAGCCATTCTGATTGGTGTGAAATGTTACCTCAGAGTTGCTTTGATTTGTGTTTCTCTAATAGAAGAGGGGCTATGTGATTGTTGATAAATTTGATTTCTTATTTAGAAAAGTTCCTGTTCATATACTCTGACCATTTAGCAATTGAGGAGGGACTCTTATTTTTGTCAATTTGGTAGACTTCCCTATATATTTGAGAAAAGAAAGCCTTTATTAGAGAAACTTGCTGTCAATTCCCACTACCCATCCTTTCTCCCCTAGTTTCTTCTAATCTTGGCTGCTTTGGTTTAATTGTACAAAACTTTTTTTTTTATTTCATGTCATCAAAATTATACATTTTAATTTCCATAATCCTTTTTTTTTTGTTTGGTCATATACTCTATCCTTATCCATAGATCTGACAGGCAGATTTTCCCAGGCTCTGCTAATTTACATATTTCATCCTTTATGTCAAAATCATGCACCCATTTTGAGTTTATTTTGATACATAGTGTGAGATGTTGATCTGTGCCTAGTTTCTTCCAAATTGCCTTCCAGTTTTTCCAGCAATTTTTTGTAAAATAATGAACCTTGATCTTTGGCTTTATCAAACACTAAATTATTATGGCCATTTTCTACTGTATGTTATGTATCTTATTCATTCCACTCCATTTTTTAGCCAGTACTAGACTGTTTTGATGATTCCACTGTGTAATATAATTTGAAATCTGAAACTGTTAGATTGCTTTCCTTCACATATTTTTTTCATTGATTCCTTTGATATTATTGAACTTTTTTCTTCCAGTTAAATTTTATTATTTTTTTATAGCTCTATAAAATAATTCTTTAGTAGTATACAAGACAGATTCATAATGAAAATTTGTTGAATGAATGAAATATTCTCATCTTTCTTTGTGGTAAATAGGGTAAATATTAATCTCTTTTGAAAGATTAGTAAATTGAAGCAAGAAGATATTAAGTCCTTTGCCTGAGAATCAGTAAGGTGGAAAAGTTAGGAATAGACATAAAGCCTTCTCACTTGCAACTAATGAATGCTCTTTCTACTAGTCTAATGTACACATGCCAAGTGCTTATTGAGTCGTATAAGAAAGCCAAATAAGCTGACTTAAGTGTATTTATGAACTCTCACATCTGCTTTCACTTCATAACTTTAGTCAGTGAGTTTTATGTGTGACTCAATAACAGCCTAGAGTTATGGTATGTTTGATTCACATGGTACATTCTTAAAGTTAAATCTGACCTAGGCTTGGGTAGGGCTCCATACACTCCATAAACTTTGAACATTCCTATAGACAACACATTGTAATGTGGGGGATATTTAGACAAAAAAGATTTGGTCTTTGTCTTCAAGGGGGATTAGGGTCTAATAGGGGAGATGAGGTATGTACACAAATGCTTATAATAGAAGGCAGAATGTCTCTTGAGAGGTATGAACAAAATGCTCAATGTTCAGAGAAGGGGTATAATAACACTTTTAACTCTGGGGATTAGAAAAACCTTCATGGAAAAGTCAATATTTAATATGAGTCTTGAAGAATAAGTTAGGATTTCAATAGTTGTGGATGAGTTGGGAAGGTGTACATCAGGTAGGGAACAAAGATACAGATAGGGGAGCATCCAGAGTAGGGAGGGGAGTAGTCTAATTTGTCTAGAGTACAAAATATGTGAAAGGGAGGCAGTAGTATGAAATAAAGCTGAAAAGGTTGGAGTTATGTTAAAAAAAGGGCCTTGAATGCCAGGCTAAGGAGTATAAACTTTATCCAGAAAGTTATCGCAAGGTTGTTATAGGTTTTAGAGCTGAAGAGTGACATCAGAAATGTGCATTTGGAAAATTCATTTATTTATTTATTTTTTTAATTTTTAAGCTGGATAAGGGATGAAAAGGCTAGGGATAGGGAGACCTGTTGAAAAATTATTATAATAGTCCAGCTGAGCAGTAATGACGATCAAACTAGGATGTGGGCTTCCAAAAGAGGGAATACATATGAAAGATACTATCTATGAGATTTTGGGTCAGACATTCATCTCTTTATCTTCATTTTCTCATAAAAAAAGAAAAGAATTTTAGATAAGATGATCTTAATGATTGCCACTAATTTAGACATTGTGTGATTCTGATGATCTCATTCTTTTTTATTATTTTATTAATTTTATAATTATAACTTTTTTTGACAGTACATATGCATAGGTAATTTTTTACAACATTATCCCTTGTACTCCCTTCTGTTCCGAATTTTCCCCTCCTTCCCTCCACCCCCTTCCCTAGATGGCAGGAATTCCCATACATATTAAATATGTTATAGTATATCCTAGATACAATATATGGGTGCAGAGCTGAATTTTTTGTTGTTGTTGTTGTTGTTATTACAAAGGAAGAATTGGATTCAGAAGGTAAAAATAATCTGGGGAGAAAAGCAAAAAATGCTAACAGTTTACATTCATTTCCCAGTGTTCCTTTTCTGGGTGTAGCTGATTCTGTCCATCATTGATCAATTGGAATTGGATTAGCTCTTCTCTAGGTTGAAGAGATCCACTTCCATCAGAATACATCCTCATACAGTATCATTGTTGAAGTGTATAATGATGATGATCTCATTCTTAATTTGCAATTGATTAAACTAGAGGATGAGTGAGATGAAGGGGAGAGTCAGCAGAGTGATATAGTCTTTGAGTCTGGAAAAATGGCAATATCATTAACAAAAATAAGTAAGCTAGAAGAAGAAGCAAGAAGATTTAGATGGTGGAGATTGATATCCTGGCAAAGATAACAAGTGATGACTGAGGGACCAAACCTCATGTCTTTCTTTCTCAGTGTCTTTCCTCAACTGTTAATATTTTCTCTTCATCAAAGCTGAAGGAGGTGTATTTACCTTGGATAGCTTAAACTGACAGACTTAATAAAAGAGAAGCAGTATATTGTCTTTCCAGATTTCAGATTAATCAGAAGGGTGATATCCTTTCTCCATTTATCCCATGTATCCCATGTGGTCAAAGCAAAAGTAAAAATCCAGGTTAAGAGATTTTTCTCCCTGGCTATCCCAAGTCTCCCATTGCTCTATCAAATGTTCAAACTGCCCTGTACTATTCAATTTTTTTTAAAGCTTTAACCTAATTTTTAACTTAACCTTAAAAGAACATGTTCTCAAGTCCAGACATATTTACAGAAATGACTCAGAGGGTTTGATTGCTATCCCACATATCTTTGGCCCTGATCCCATCCATTAAGGACTTTGCATTTTGAGTTTTGGTGAAAACCATAAAAGTCCTGATTGAGTGTATAACTTGGAAAAGGGTTTTAGTTGAAGTTGGGAATGTTGATTTGTAGAAACCATGTTGTTGTAAGGGATGCAAGCCAATGGCAGAAATTTTATGTTTCCTGGTCAGTAGATGGCAAACTTAACTGTTTTAAGGGAATAGGCTGTCAGGTCAGACTGGGGGAATAGATGTAGAAAGGGAGAAAATCCCATTCCAAATGGTATAAATACAACTGGTAGGGACATTGAGCTGAAAGGATAAAATGATTCATGGATGTCCTATCTGGGCAAAGACAACATAGGGCCAGGAGAATACCAGGCCTAGAGGAGAGAAAGTAATGAATAACTGTGGCTGTAGGCAGAAAAGATTTTATTTGGAGGTGACATATTAGATAGAGAGCCAAACTTGGAGTCAGAAAACAAGAGTTGGGGTCTATCTCTGAGTGCTCTATGGTACTAGGCAATATTTTGAGGCTATAAATTGCCAAGAAGATTTTTGGCCTTGCACATGGTAGATATTTGATAATTGATTGTTGATGGATTAATTGAGTTATATTAATAGAGGAGTTATAAAGAAATTATAAGTCTAATAAAAAATATCTCCAACAAGAGGATAGGAACCTACGTTACTAAATCATAAAGATCCACCTCCTGAAGCTTGTACCCCCACATTTGGTATTGGTTATGATTTGCTGGTTGTTCTGTGAACTTGGACTCTGGATGCTATGTTTTCCTTTAGACATTTCAGTTATGGGTTGGGGAAATCTCATTTTATATGTCTTGAAATAGGATGAAGCAGGGTTAGTGATTTGACTAAGGTCACACAGGTAGAAAGAATCATAGGTAGTATTTGACCCCAAGTCCTGATTCTATTACCTTATTGAACAAATTATCTTTTACTTAAATGCCAATACACCTCATTCTTTGTATCTTTGGATCATTAAGGGGAATTTCCATTCATAGTCGTAACCTCAAGTGCAAAAGACAAATTTAGTAGACTTGGATTGGTCCTTTTCTGATGAGTTGACCTTTTCTGCCTGAATGACATCACCATTTCCTATGAATCACTTGAGACCATTTCTCCAACCAGTGTGAGAAACTTAGAATCACTGGCAAAGAAACCCTACAACAATGACTTGACAGCCCTATAGCCTTCAACTGTTGTTCGCGGTGGGAAATGTATCAAATAAATAACCCCATCTATGAATCAGCAACTATTTTATGAAGAACTTAGTCTTATTGTATATTCTATTCTTTAATTTTAAATTCTTTTGGAAGTTTTTGTGTTCCTATGGTTTTGAGCTAAAAGAAATGTCGCATGTGAAAATGATCAGTAAATAATTTCACTTATTTCTCTCATGCTACTTATCCTTTCATATGGAAAAAGGGGGAGGAATCCCTTTATAATAAATATAGTCAAACAAAAATTCTCACATTGGCCGTATATCCAAAATATATGTCTCTTTCCTCTTGATCAGGAAGTTGATATCATGTTTTATGATGAGTTCTCTGGAATTGTGGTTGATCATTGCATTGGTCATAGGTCTTAAGTCTCTCACAGTTGTCTCTACTATGTTATTGATAAAGTGTTCTCATGGTCCTGTTCACTTTACTCTGAATTAGGTTATATATCTTAGCATGTTTTCCTGGAGCCATCTCTTTCATCCCTTCTTATAGCATAATAGTAGCTTTATTATTATTAACAATAACATTATACAAATTAATCTCTTTTAATCCTTATGACATCCTACAGACTTTATGCTACTGTTATTGAAAGATGGGCATAAACTGAGTCTGAGAATTTAAGTGACTTTTGATCAGGGTCACAGAGCTAGTTAGTGTCTGGGTTGGGAGCAATTGAATTCAGTTTTCCTGACTCCTAGTCTAGTACTCTATTCATCGCACCACATATGATACCTGTGAAATAGTAGACTAATTCAGGCTGATGCAGCTTTGTTCTTCCTCCATGGGGATGCTTAATGTGTTGACAGGAGCAGCCTCTCTCAGCCTCAGATATCTCCCTTCTGACCACTGGAAACAGGGACAAATTTAATTGCAATTGCTTCTATGCTCTGCTGGCATCGTATTCTGACTCCCCATCATCTCTACTTGCCTACAGCTTGCCAAAATGAAAGGGAAACCTCCCTTGGCTCTAACAACTCAAATTGCTTCACTGTCACTCAAAAAACTCAGGAAAAATTCTTGCTTAACCTTCTGTACCTGTGCATATCATCTCACAATGGTTTCTCCTCTAAATTACTAGAGAAGATAAGGTGGGGATGAGGATAACAAATTTTACCTCCATCAATTTATCTTTGTTGGACCTTTATAGATTCCCATTTTTAGACTAGGAATCTATGTGCTTAGTGAGGAATCCTTGATCTGGTAGAGAAAGCTATCAAAGAAGAATTATTTCAAAGGTCAATACTTCTGTTCATGTGTTTGCCCAAGTGATTGTTTTGGTTCTACAACAATTCTGTTGGCCATTATGTGTTCAGAAGCAGATTTAACTAGGAGGGAGACTTACATAAAGTTAATGGTGTCAACTCTAACATTTCTCTCTGAGAAACTGAATGGAAAATTATAAAAACAAATTAAATGAGAAAAATCACAAGGACTTCCCCCATCTATGTTTTTCTTTTAATCAAAGTGGAGCCAAGTTTTCAAAAACATTTATAGTTTAGGATTCAAATGTGACTCATTTTCAACCTGTAGCTATTTATGGCTCTCTTCCCCTCTCCTTTAGTACAGGAAATTGTATTCTTGTGCAACTTTAAGCTTTAATAATTTCAGCCACACACAGAGATAGGAGGAAACTGCAAAAAGCATACAAAAGCAGAACTCAGTTCATATTTCTAAGCTTTGATATAAGCATTTTTTATTATACTGTTCAGTCCAATTTTCCAACTCGATGAAAACATTCTCCAGTTTCTGCTGAGTGATTTTATAAATTGCTTTCAAAATCTTGCCCCAACATTCTCTTAAACAACATGACTTTGATGAGTAAATAACAGAGAGAGCTTTCCTCTCTCAGGAACACAGGTAAAATTGCCAAAACTCAAATGCATTTGAGAACTTTATAAAAAACTGGGCCATGGACTTTAATATAGAAAAGAAAGCATGGAAGAAGGGAAGAAAGATAGGGAGGAGAAGGAGGATGGATGAATCAAAGAAGAAAAATATAAAAAAAGAGCATCAGATATCCCTCTTATTCTTTTCCAGAAAAAGTAGCATTTCTTATTCTGCTTTTTCCTTGATAATCAATATGATTATTGGACCTTACCTTTCTACCTTTGTTTTAAAAATTATTTTTAAAATTGAAAGCCTGGGAATTTCTTTATGACTAAGTATGTGGAAGGGAATGGTTCTTGGAAATCTAGGTACTAATCACAGAAAAGGGGACAATGAATAATTGTGAGAAATGTTGCTATACCAGGTGATTCCCTCTCTTGAAGTTCAAATTAGGCTCTTCAGTGAATCAAAAAAAAAGGAAGCAGAGAAATGAATGAGAAATGATAGAGTATACCTCAAGATGGCCTTTAAAAGCTAATTCAGGTGATATAGTAACCTGACTAAACAAGTATAAGATACATGGAGCTGGAGAAAAAAGAAGCTATAAGAAGCCATGCAGAGTTAGATGTAACCACCCTAAAGAAAGGAATACTGGATACTGGAAAGGAGACTCCTTGGGTTGATTGCATGTTTAGCTTTCTTTTAGATATTCAGTTTATTTTTAGTCATAGTTCTTTGCTAGTCTGGATCTACTTATTCAAAGTAAAACTGAGATAAGAGAACTGAATAGGAAACATTCTCAGAGAAGAGATAGAGATAAATGAAATGCTAAGGTGTTTTCCCAGAAATCTTGCCTTTGGCTGGGGCTTAGAGCTAAGAAAAGAATGATGAAAATTATAGATCACTTGATTCTTTTTTCAGTTAAGAGCAAAACCCAAACCTGAAAAAGTTTTGGAAAGTTTATTGAGTCATTCAACAGAGAAGAGAGTCAGAAAATGATGTAGCTTGCTCCTTCCAAATCTTTGTAAGATTTACATTATATAGACTAAAGCTTCTTAATTTATGGGTCATGACCCCATACAGAGTGATATAACTGAATGTGAGGGTTGCAACAAATTTGACAACAGTAAGAGATATCAAATATTCTGTCAAGATTTAATTCTTTACATATGCAAATTTATTTTTGTTTTTAATCAATGGTAAAATCATATGTATGCTAAAATTGTCTTAAAATAAATTTCTTTATGATTTATTATGAGTATTTGATTTGTAAATGTATTTTAGATATCTAGAGTTGTATAAACATTTCTTGGGCAAAAAGTGGAAAAAGCTTAAGAAGCCCTGAGTTAAGAAGTTAAGAGTATAGTATATAAGGGTATAGTTATAAGTAAAATTAAGAAGCAAGGGAATAAGGATGCAATCAGTTGATTGGTTTGCACATGGGAAGTTTCCATAAAGGGACAAGGACACAATTACAATACATAGGCAGCTTCAAGATAAGGCAAGTGAGTTACTTGAGATATATATCAGTAAATAAGTCTAAATATTTAATAAAGATTGGATGTGGTTCAAGCAACCAGGTAGCATAGTGGATAGAGCACTGGCTCTGAGTCAGGAATTCTTGAGTTGAAATCCGGCCTTAAACATTTACTAGCCCTAAGTCACTTAACTTATTTACCTCAGTTTCCTCATCTATCAAATAAGCAGGAGAAGGAAATGATAAACCACTCTGATATCTTTGCTAAGAAAATTCCCCAAAAGGTCATGGAGAATCAGATGCTCTTGAAGTGACTCAATAACAATAACAATAACTGGTTCTAATGCAATATTAAGTGAGGTCTAAATATAAGTGTTGGGTGAGATCCAAGCATTCTAATAAAGATTTTAACAATGAAAGGTTATAACATATAAATTTATAAAAGAGTATTACAATGAAAGGTCATAATAGTATAAAATTACAAAAGGTTATTACAATGAAGTTCTTCCAACACTACTTTTCAAAGTGGAGAAAGAGCATTAATATGGGAATTCCATCTTGGCAATGAGTCAGGAGTAGGGTGAGGTACAAATAGAAGTTGTTGAACAAATTTTGATTACCATTTCTTTTCTTAACATTGTTACATGCAGGCATGATTTCTCTAAACCAATGCACTGCTGCCATTTAATCTTTTGTTCTATAACTAACGGGGTATTGAATGATAAGCAGAAACAAAGTTTTTGGCCTTCAGTTCTTTGCATAATTTTTCATCATTATTCTCATCAATCATTCATCACCATCCTTGACTTTTATATGGAACTTCAAAATTTGCAAAATGCTTTATATATATTATCTTATTTAAATCTTTGTGGCTGCCAGGGAGGGACCGTCAAAGGAGCCAACAGTTCTCATATATTAGTTCTGGAATTCTGAAGATTTTATTTTATAAAAAAATTCTTTCTATAACTTCATTTTGCTGTCCTGGGAACTCTTCATTGTAACACTGAACAATATTCTCTTATAGTTTCTCTAGTGGTATATAATTCACTAGATTAAAACCAATGATCTGACATGTTAGATCAAGTTATTTATCCATCAGATTTGCTTAGACTTTAAATAAATATTATTTGAATGCCAGCTATGATCTCCGACTGACTCCCATGCTTCAAAGAGTGACATCTCTTCCCTAATATAGTTGTTTGTGCTTGAGCACTGATGTAACAATGTCATTTCAGGGAAGATTAAAATTCTTTTTTTGGAGATGCACATTTATAATAGTAGGAATTATTTCCCAGGCTTCCATTTTGAGTAGCTAATAATTCTAATGATTTACAAAATACTTAGTAAGCACTGATGATTTATAATAAACAGGGGGGAAAACACCCAATCTCCATAAAGGGGATTACTGACCCAGAGTTAGCCCTATTCAGGCAAATGAAAATTGTAGATATTTTCTGTCTCCTCATTTTATCCGATAATCCAAATATGCCTTTTCATGGAATAGTTCTTTTACCAGAATTATAACAAGTAGCAGAACTGACCAACTAACATTCCTTTTGCCATTCCTTCCCCTGCAGAATGGGTAGCAATGGACTTGGTCACATCCTGTACTGACAGTTTAGAATCATATAATCATGAGCAAGTCATTGTACTTCTTTAAATTCTATTTTCTTGGTCTGTAAAATGGGGTTAATAATATTTGTGTTCTTTACTTTTCAAGATTGTTATGTGGAAAACATTTCATAAATCTAAGGTATAAAGAGGCCTTGATCCACTATCCAGTTGAGTGATTTCTAATATTAATTTTGTTATAAACTAGGATATCTCTAGTTTCCTGAAGGGATGTCATCAATTTCGAAATAAATGTTTCAGGACTAAGGTCCAACCTTCAGAGTTTTTCCTTACAATAGAGTCAGTCTGCCTCTGCAGATTCTATCCATCAATCGTTAGCAATTGTGAAGTTCAGGAAAATCTTCTTGAGCAGAGGAGTAAGATGGCTATATGAGCATAATAAGGTGGCATAATGAATAGAGTGTAGAATTGGGAATCAGCAAGACTTGAATTAAAATTCTACCTTAGTCACTTAATAGTCATGTGACCCTGAAAGTCATTTAACCCCTTTGTCCCTAAATTTCCTCCTCCGTAAAACAGAGATGATAATAGCCTCTACATCACAGCATTGTTTTAAGGATCAAATTAACTAACGTTTTGCAAACCTATAAAATGCTAGATACTGCTATTTTATTCAATCCTGCTCATCAGAAATATCATTTTGGCACCTGGAGCATAGATTGGAGAGGAGAGAAGCTGGAAATAGGAAGACTATAGGATATCTACTGCCATGGTCTAAATGAAAAGTGATAAGAATCTGAATCAAAGTATTTGTAGTGTGATTGGAGAGAAGTAGACAGATATAAAAGATTTTGGGAAGGTGGAATTATTAATCTTTGATTATGACATTAAAAATAATTACTATTCTCAGATTATGCTGAAATAGAAGAAATTCTCATTGTGGTTTATAATTTTAAAGTAAAATTCAATATATTTTCAAAAATGGAAAAAACTCTATTGGTTTCTCATCCAAGTTTCTAGCCATGGACCGTTTGCAGCTTACTTTATTCCCCAGAATAAGAATCCTTTCTGTGGTCTATGTTCCTTTTTCTATTAATACCCTAGGACCAGTTATAATACCTGACATTTGAATGATCATTTGAACACTTACAAGTAATGCTTCCTGTGTGTCATTTCATTTCTATAATCATGATTTTCTCATATAGAATATGAGAATGTTGAGCTAGATGTCTTTTGAGGTCCTATAACTTCTTAGGTCTATGAGTCTATTATCTAGAGACTTCAGTAGCTCTACTAGCCTCTCAGTTGCAAATACCTAGACAACACCTTCAGTTAGTTAGTTAGTTAGTTAGATAACTAGCTCAGAGAGCATACTCTGTCTGGATTTCATTCTCTTGGGTCACTTTCCAATGCATTCAGATATTTAAAGCCATAATCATATAGTTTATTATATATAGAATAATATAAAAATGAAACTAAGGCAAATTGTTCTCTCTGGAGAATAAAGACTTCTTCGGGCTTTTCTTTCATTAACCTCCTTGATCTTTATATATGGAGGAGGGAAATCCCAACTACACAAACCTCCCATGAGGAATGGGAGGAAGGGATATGCATAATTCCATGTTAGGGTCCTAAAATAAAAGGGGAAGGTACAGCTTAGATTCATAGACAAAAAAGAGAAATAGATTCATCGACTGAAAAGGCTCCATGACAGTTGACAGTTTCCATAATTCTGACTCTTTTCTCCTTGGGGTTTTCCCAGGTGACCATCAGTGCTCCAAATTTAAAAGCTCCCTGCATGATGTCATAGGCTGGGTTTATGGTAGTTTAGGTCTAATATTGTAATAAAATGAGATACTTGTCAACAAAAGGAATTTCCTTAGCTCTGGCATAGAAAGGATGCTCCATTAATATAAAGCATTGAGCGTTGGTAGAAGTGGCTGTGGCTCCCTACACCAAGATAAGGTTGAAATGGGTTCAAGATTTGGATATAAAAAGTGATAATATAAACAGATTAAGAGAACAAGGAATAATCTACTTCTCAGATCTGTGGAGAAGAAAGGATTTATGGCTAAAGATGAATTAGAGAACATTATGAAATACAAAATGGATAATTTTGATTAAATCAAATTAAAAAAGTTTTTTTTTTTTTTTTTTTTGTACAAACAAAACCAATGCAGCCAAGATTAAAAGGGAAACAGAAAACTGGGAATTCTCTCTCTGTCTCGGTCTCAGACATGTGGTAGTCTCAATTCTCATGAAGACTTCCACAGATTCTGTTTCAGAGGATAAAACATGAACATTAGAATAAGGAAGACTTGAGGTCAGATTCTTTTGTGAATACTAGCTACAAAATCTGAGCAAGTCAGTTTATCACTCTGAGCCTCAGTTTCCTTGTCTGTAACATTAAAAAGTTGAATTCGATGGTCTCTAAAATCACTTTCAACTGTAAGTCTAGGATCCTGTGATCCTATGATTTGTAAGGCCCAAGAATTGCCATAAAGATGAAAAAGACAAGTCAGTTACCTTTCTTTTGATCCACATTTAAGTCCCTTGAGTTTAGATGGGCAAATATTATCCTCATTTTACAAATGAGGTGACTGAGTCCCAGAGAGGTAACCTATGATCTTAAGTCATCTGCAAATTAAAAGCAGACCTAGGAATAGAGCTGAGATCTCTGCAGTTCTAGCCCTAGGCTCCTTCCTGTTGGGCTGCCTTCTTTAGGGAAATGATTATTCCAAAATAAAAACAAAATGAAGACAGTTTAAATTAAAGATGAACCTAAGATTGAGCAAACCAAAAATAAAAACAAAACCCACAAATGTCCTCTGGACAACCACTCAGCAGCTATTCTCTAACAAGAGTCAAACCAGGGAACAGAGACAGGAATGATAAAAAAAACAAACAAAAAAAAAAACAACCTGCCTGTAATTTTAGGACATAAGGGAAGAGAAGCCAGTAGAGATGTTTTGTTTAATCAAAAGTGCTAAAGTTTGTTCAAGGCTTTTAATAGCCCTGCTATCAGGTACCAGGCCTGGCATCTTTTGATACCTCATTATCTGGAAAAGGCATATGGGACAGGTTTCCAGTATGCAAGTCACAAGGCATACTACTCAGAGATAGAGCTGGTGGGAGGCTGTTGAAAGTCGCTGGAACCATTATCCTGGGATTTAAAACAAGCCAAGAGGACATTTCACAGCCTTTTAAATAGCAGATGGTGACTATGGACCTTTGATTTTGTTTTGACCTCATAAAACCAAGTGCCTGAAGGGTGAACTTAAATTGCTGTCCAAAAAAATAATCATAACGTCTGCCTTGTCCTAAACATATTTTATAGAGTAGTCTGAGAGAGAAGCTTCTACCAGTAACTTGTGAAATCTGATGGGGATGTACTCTGCCAAAGACTGCCCAATGCAATATAAGCTCTTTAAGAGTAGGATTGCTTTATTTTGCTTTGTGATCCCTAGCCTGCACGCAGTAGGCTCTTAATAAATGCTTGTTGAAATGCTGAATTGACTTGAATTGAAAGCTTCCATCAAGCCACAGACCAAAACTTATTAGGTCAATGAATGATTGACCTTGGACTGAGCCTTGTATAAAGTGATTTCCCCAGTTTGGAGAAGAGACTGGAGTGGATGTTTCAGTCAATGCTCCATGAACCTTTTTGATACCCTTTTCTGCCAGACCACTGGACAGAGGGTCTGGAAGAATCAGGTTCAGACCTAAAGTTTTATTGCCATATGATGAAATCACGAAATTCTCTTTTTGTTTTCTATAAAAGGGAAACTGATAATTCAATTCTGCTGCTTTTATGCTATTCCTAGAAGCTAGCTCTCAAAATGTGGCTCCAGACATGGAGAGCTTCTCTAGAGGATGGGTTCATAACCCAAGGTCCCTGGATCATTACAGGTAGATGTCAGGTGAATATGGATGGAAAAATATCTTTATTTCCAAGCTTTAATTGAAATTTAACATTTCTTTTGTTTACTTTAAAATATTATTCTGAGAAGAGGTCCATACATATTATCAGACTGCTAAAAGGCTCATGACATAAAGAGGTTCTTAACCTCTGACCTAGAGGATCCCCTGAGATGCTGGTTCTCCAAGGTTATTTAATAATAGTCTTTTTTTGTAATTGGCCCACTTGAACTTTGTCTCAGCCTGATATTTTGGCTCTTTTAAGATAAGCCCTCTTTAACTCTGCCTCTTGGAACTCCAATCTCTCTTTGAGAGTTTAGATTAAGGACCTCCTCTTTCAAGAGGACTTTTTCATCTCTTAATTCCTTGCTGCCAGTACCCCCATCCTTTTGAATTTATTTTGTCTAATCTTATACTTCCTTTTTTGTTTAAATTAAAAAAATTTTAATCAACAAAAATCTGTCTTCTCTAGTAATTCTGCCTTTCTTAATTGAAAAAAGAAAAACAACACCCCTGTTATAAAGATGCTCAGTCAAAACAAATTCCTTCATTGACCATGTCAAAACAGAAAATCTTAATCTGCACTCTGAATCCATCATCTCTCCATGAGGAGGTAGGTAGCATTTTTAATTTAGTCAAGTCACATTGACATGCATTTCTTAAGATCTTATAATATGTCAGGCATTGTGTTAAGTTGTGGAAGTTCAAATACAAACAGAAAGAATCCCTGTTTTTAGGGAACTTGCATTCTACTGGTGGAAGACTACATAAAAAAAACAAAGGTAGAATCAACACCCACTTGAAGGGGGATGATGTTTGATGTTTGTGCTTCTTCTGAAGAGGATGGATGGCATCAAGGGATAGTCTTGACTTGCCCTAGAATTATATTTAAGTGAGGCAGAAAGTCATCAACCTCAATCTTTCTTCCAGCCTTCAAAATCCAGTGATAGGACTCAAATCAAGATGACTAGCAATGGTCCAGGATGTAGAAGATGTCCTTGGCGGCATCTTTGATGTCTGACCAAGTTCTAAGCACTCCACAGCCCCTGATTCCCTTGCCTCATGCCTATGGGTACAAATTATTCTCATTCATCCATCTTCTGGGGAAAAGTCTTCTTTTGTTTGGGTAGACATCACTCTAACTCACTGATGAATCTGAAGACCATCAGTTACCCTCATCCTGATTTAGGCTAAATGGTTTTTATCAGGATATGACTGTTGGGCATGTTGTAGGTTTTGAGAGACTCAAAGGGCAAGAAATTCCAGGGAGTCAGGAGTACAGGCTGGCAGGGAATAAAAGTATGGCTTCATTTATTTATTTAATTATTCAGCTATCTATCTATCCATTCATCCATCCATCCATTTATCTATCATAATCATGGGAGAGAAAAAAACAAAAAAGAAGTGAACTTTAGCATGGGTTGATGTACATTCATTCTCCTTAATTCTTTTTCTGGATGCAGATGGTATTTTCTGTCCAAAGTCTATTGGGATTACTTTGAATCGCTGAATCACTGAGAAGAACCAAGTTTTACATAGTTTATCATCACACATTCTTGCTGTTAACTGTGTTCAATGTATTCCTGGTTCTGCTTGTTTCCTCCAGCATCAGTTTGTTCATCATTTTTTATAAAACAATAATATTCCATTATTTTCATGTAATACAACTTATTCAGTCATTTCCCCAATTCATGGGCATCTATTCATTTTTCAATTCTTAGTTACCACAAAAAGAGGACTGAGACTTTCTTTAGGATTCAGCTGAGTGGGATCATCTAAACTAAACTAAAGAGAATGATTCAGGAGATATTCTATTTTTGGGGCACTGGTGCCAACAGAACCGAACCAACCTTGAGTTCGAAATACTTTGGGAAACGTGAAGATAACTGGCTTCTGATCTTGCTTAGTTGAGGGAAGGCACTGGCAGGCAGTGTTGTATGATGAAAAGAACACTGATTCTGGAGGCAAAGGATCTGAGTTCCAATTCTGATTCTTCTCCTGCTAATTTTGCAACATTGAGCAAATCATTTAGACTTTACATTATTAACCTTCATTTAACCTCAATTTCTTCCTATGTAAAGTTATGGAGTTAAGCTAAACTTCTGAGATCCCTTCCAGCTCAGATTCTTTGATCCTCCAGGGATTATAGTTTCTTCATCTGCAAAACTAGTAGGTTGAAGTGGAAGGAACTTGAAGCCTCCTTCAGCTGTCAGTCAAGGTCTTTGGGATGCTAAACAGTCCCTTCAGCTGACTCTCCTTTCCCAAGGTCATCTCAGAATCTTCAGTGGGAGTTGAGTACTCTGACTTCTCTCAGAACCCTGGCCAAAACCTTAAATAGCCTCTCAGCACATGCTGTTCTTTATTTCTCTAAGAGGGAGGAGGGGGAATCCAACCAACCAACAAAACTCAACCCAGGGACTAATTCAGCTTTCAATTCAGGGAGAAAACCCTTACACTAGTCAAAATCAGAATTAACAGTTTCTTAATACTTTCCTGAAATGCTAGCAACTGCTCCCAGTGGCAGGTAGTGCGGTGTCTCCTTTGCCTCCCTCCTTTCTAGTCTCAAACACACACAGACACATTTCTAGTGTGGGAACCAAAGAGAATAGGGCCAGGCCTGAGATGTTTTAATGATGTGTCCAGAGCTTGCACAGATAATAGTTTACCAATGCCCCCAGAGGGATGATTGCAATTGGACTGGACTGTCCATCATTTCTAAGTAGATTTTATTTTATTTTTAAATAGTATTTTATTTTCCCAAATACAAACAAAGATAGTTTTCAGCATTCATCTTTGCAAAAGCTTGTATTCTAAATTTTTCTCCCTCTCTTCCCTCCTCCCCTTTCCCCTAGATAGTAAGCAATCTGAGATAGATTAAACATGTGCAAATCTTCCAAACATATTCCCAGATTCACCATTCTACTCTGCAAAAATTAGATTAAAAGGGAAAAATAACACAAAAAAAATCCAAACCAAACCAAACCAAACAAAACAAAACAAAACTCCAAGAAAACAAGTCAACAACCAAAAAAAAAAAGAGTGAAAATACTATAGTTTGATCCAAATTCAGTCTCCATGGTCCTCTTTCTGGATGTGGATGTTATTTTCCATCTGAAGTCTATCGGAATTTTCTTGAATTACCCCCATTGTTGGAAAGAGTGAAGTCCATCCCAGTTGATCATCACATATTCTTGTTGCTGTGTACAATGTTCTTTTGATTCTACTCACTTCACTTAGCATCAGTTCATGTAAGGCTTCCAAGTAGACTTTAAAGGAGAAAGCTTTTAGAAGCTTCTGAAAGCTGGAACAAACAAAAAACCCACACATTCTGAAATCCTTTAAAACCATGTTCTGCCAAGCTAGAAAGAATCCCTTTTACTTTGGGATTTCAGGGTGCTTCTGAGGGATGATAAGAATATTAAGTATGCTGGCAAAATGAGGTTAGTCTATAACAAAATGCACTGGGTCAGATAATATTATAGGAATGAGTATGGATTCTTGCACAAAGGGAACCCCCCCAGGAATTTTGGTGTCTTAGACAAATTTTAGAATTTGATTCTAAGATTCTGCTGGCATGGGCTTTACTATAATTGTTGGATGATGACAATCATCATGAAGGATCTCTGGGGTTTCATGCTTTAAAATCATTGGAGTTTTTCTCCATCACTATCAGGAGGAGAGTTGTTTCTTCAGAAATGTTTATAGATCATAGGAACATAGATTTTTAAATCTGGGAGGTATCTTAGAGGCCATCTAGTTCAACACCCTCACCTTATAAATGAACTGCAACCCAGGGAGATTAAAGGTCTTGCCTAAACTTAGGCAGAAACAGGATTTAGACCTAGGTCTTCTGATACCATCGTATAGATCAGATCATGGTCCTCAGACATAGCTGTTCAAAACTCCCAAGTATGGTTTGAACCAGATTAAAATCTAATTGGGAAATGTTTAGCAAAAAAAATATCGTACACAGATAATGTTGATTTATATTTTCTAAGTCAATATGCAGCCTACAGGGATCCATTTCTATTTGAATTTAATACTTTTGGTATAAACCCATAGAAAGTTAGCTCTGGAATTTCCTTAGAATTCATCAGGTTCCAAACCCTTGATTTACAGTTGAGACAACTGAGGTATTAATACTAGATAGTTAATGGCAGAGCCCATATAAGAGCCCAGGTGTCCTGATTTTTTTTTAGTTGAAAGTGCTTTCTAATCACCTAAGCAACTCATCAATAGGGAATTTTAAACTCTTATTCAGTATTAGATAATATGCTACATACAGGGCAGTACTGATGATCTGATCTACTTCTGCTTTAGTGCTCCTTCTACTTTGCATATTTGAGAAAACTGGTCATGGTTATCTCTATATTCTTGCTTCTAGAAGCTAACTTTAGAAAAAGACAATTGCATGAATTTATGTTTTGGTTACATTAAACACGTGTGGCTCTTAAATGTAGTTAGAAATGTAATAGAAAGAACATGGGTTTTGGAATCAAAGATCTGGGTTAAAACCTGGCTCTTCTCCTTTCTCTTGGTTTGAGGGTCCTAAATTTGGAAAGTATTTGAAATAGTGGGCTACCTTGGAAAGGTGATGGATTTAAAGCCAGAGGTCCTGGGTTCAAACTGTTGTTCTGCCATTGATCATGCGATTTTTGGGCAAATCACTTCTTGGGCTCCTTATCTGTAAAACAAGGGGACTGACATACACGGCTTCTCAGGTTCCTCCCAGCTTTAAATTTGGTTTTATGATTTTTAAGGCATGAGCACATAACTTCATCAGTGTCCATTGTAGATTGACTAGAAGAGTGGAAATGAGGATGGTGACCTCTATTGGTGGAAAAAATAAAATGGAAAGGGAATTTGTTTTTCTCAGAAAATTCTGCATGACAGATTATGTGACTATCCCCACTATTCTGGAGGCGTTAGTTCATTTTTGTCTGTCCCTTTGAAAGTCTAAAGACTTAGTCATCTGATTCTTTTCTTCCTTCTCTTATTCTTCTTCCTCCACTTTTTCTTAGTCTTCCTCTTTACCTCCCTTTTTCCTACTGTTTTCTTCTCCTCTTCTTTCTCTTGGCTCATCCTCTTTTCTTTTTCTTTCTCCTCTTCCTCCTCATTTTTTTCTGCTTCTCTCCTTCCTCCCTCCCTCCCTCCCTCCCTCCCTTCCTCCTTCTTTCCTTCCTTCCTTTCTTCCTCCTTCCTTCCCTTTTCCCCTCCCTCCTTTTTTCTTCCCTTCTTCCCTCCCTCCTTCTTCCTTCTTCCCTCTCTCTCTCCCCCTCCCTTCCTCCTTCCTTTCTCCCTTTCTTCTTTCCTCCTTCCCTCCCTCCTTCCTTATTTCCTTTCTTTGTTCCTTCCTTCCTTTCTACCTACCTGCCTGTTTGCCTTCCTTCCTACTTAACTTCCTAACTACATTCCTTCTTATCTTCCTGCCTACTTTCCTTCTTTTCTTCCTTCCTTCCTTTCCTTTCTCAAATACTCATCTTCATTCTCATCCTCTGAGTCTCAGGTTGCAATATTGCACACACATACACACACACACACTCACACTTAAAATCTTGCTCTACCCAGACCTGAACATGAATGGCAAGTAGTCTTCCAGCCTGAATTTAAAGATTGCCAGTAAGGGGGGAACCAACTGCCTCCTGGGACAAACTATTCTATTTTGGTACAGCTTTATTTGTTTGGAAGTTGTTTCTTGTCCAATAAACTTAAATCTGCTTTTCTGGAACTTCTATCCATCACTCTTAGTTTTGCCTTCTGGGGCCAAACAAAATAAATCTAATCCTTTTTTTATAAGACAGCCATTCAAATGCTTGAAGACAGCCCTCCTATACCATTAATTTTTTTTTTATCCAGAATACATATTTCCAATTTTCTGAAGAGCTTCTAGTATAGTCTTCCATTTCCTCACCATGCTGGTTGGCCTCCTAATAAATATTTTTGATGCCCTTCATAAAATGTGTTGTCCACAACTAAACTGTGTACTCCATATATCATCCAACCAAGGTAAAATGCAGTGGGATTATTACTTTTCTTGATCTAGATAGACTCTTTCCTTTTGATAATGTAGTCCCAATGGAATGAATTTTTGGTTTGTTTGTTTTTGTTACTCTTTACAATAAAACTATATTGCAGCAAGCAAAGCTAATTATGTTAGGCTGCATTAAGAATAGGATAATGTTAAGACTGGGGGTGGTGGGGAGAAGTTTGGGGGATGGAGTTGATAATCTTACTGTACTTTAGTTCTAAACACTTGCAGGATACCTCTACTTGGATATTGTACTAGCTATTCAAACTCAATAGGTCTCAAAGTGAACCGATCATTTTTTTTCTTCCAGAATCTGTCTATCCCTAAACTTTTCTATTTTTATTGATGATGCTATCATCCTCTTTGTCATGTAAGAAATATGGAGTAAACTCTCACTTTTTACTTTCCCTTACCACTGTTTTCTCCCAACATCCAAGCAATTGCCAAGTTCTGTTGATTTTATTTAGACAACATTTCTCACATTTATTCATTCCTTTCTACTCTCAATACTGTACTCTAATCCAGATTCTTATCACCTCTTCTTTGGACTATTATAATAGCTATCTTCTCAGATGATCCTTTATGAATACTCACTTTTCTCTGAGTTTCTCCTTTCTATAATCTCTTCTTTTAAAAAGTATCCAGAGGATAGTAATCAGCATGATAAAAAGCCTCAAGATCATGACAAATAAATAAGCTAATCAACAATTTTAATTTATTTAATTATTCATTCATTCATTTGATTATTTAATTTAAGTATTAAAAGTAACTTCTAAATGCCTTTAGACCATCATTTCATAAAAGGCTTTCAGCTATACTTTCTTCAATCAAACTCAGATCTCTCTTTGGAGTCCTTGCTACCAGATACTTTTTCACTCTGGAAAAATCTTCTGCTTTGAGTCTGAGAATAAATACAAAATATAAGATTATTTATTATGACAGTTTAAGATAGTACAGATAATTTAGGGAGAGAGGGCAGTAGTAAATGGCAAATCTAGAAAGACTTCATATAGAAGATGTGGCTGAGCTGAGTCTTAAAGTGGAAAGGGGATTCAGTGAGACAGAAGTGAACAAGAAGAGCATCCAAGGCATGAGAATGATCAGTGTAATGGCATAGTGACCAAAGATGGGGTACTGTGTATAAAGGATAGAGAGAAGGCTTATTTGACCCACTGACTATGGGAAGGGGAATAAGTATAGTGATTCTGGAAAAACTAGTTTAGGGGCACCTTGTGAAGGGCTTCAAAAGGAAAATAAGGGCAGATAGGTGGTCCAGTGAAGAGAGCACCAGTTCTTGAATCAATAAGACCTGTGTTCAAATTTAGCCTCAGACACTATCTGTATGATCCTGGGCAAGTCACTTAATCTAGTTTTCCTCAGTTTCGTCATCTGGAAAGAGAGCTGGAGAAGGAAATGGCAATCTATTTCAGGATCTTTGCCAAGAAAACCCCAAATGGGATCATGAAGAGTTGGACAACATTAAAATGATTGAGTAACAACAAAAAAAGTCCAAAAGAGGAGTTTGTATTTTATCTTGGAAGCAATAGGGCACCTTTGGAGGTTATTGAATAGGAAGGTGAAATGGTTAAATCTTAGCTTATGGAAAACTGCTGGCAGCTATGAGAAAAATGGATTTGGATGAAGAAGCTTGATTGTATGAACTATCTACCTTTCTGTCTGTCTGTCTGTCTGATTGTTTATCAATACTATGTATACCCACATATACACAAACAGTTTGGGGAAGGGAAGATGTATGGTAGAGATAATAATTGCCTTCAAATATTTGAAGGGCTGTCATTTGGAAGAGGAAATAGATTTATTCTGTCAGGTTCTATAGAGCAGAATTAAAAGCAATGGATAGAAATTGGGATGAATCAAATTTGTGTTTGGCATAAGGAAGTGCTTTCTAATTGTAGGAGCTTTCAAAATGTTAACTGGATTGCCTTGGGAGATACTAGTAGTTTTCATCTTATGAGAGATCTTTGGTCAAGGACTGCATGGTCATTTATTAGGTATGTCATGGAGGGAATTCTTATTTACAGGTTGTCAGTTCAATAGGCATTTATTAAGTGCTCCCTGTGTTTTAAGCACTAATCTAAGTTTTGAGGATAAAAAGAAAAGCAAAAACATGGTTCCTGCTCTCAAGGTATTCATATTCTAATAGTCTTGACATCACACTCATGATATCATTGGTTCTTTTTGAGAATAAAGGATGAATAAGAAAACACAATTTTAATGAGAGAGACAAAATGAATATAATTTTTTATTTTTATATCTATGTGTGTATATATGTCGTGTATATGTGTATAAATATACACACATCTATTTATCTAAATACATTTGCACACATGTTAGTATAAGTGGAGCATATTCTCCGAGGGAAGATACTATTAGTAGACAAGCCTGTTGCAAAAGATAAGGGTTTTAACTGAGAGAAACCAGAATTGAGGACAGAGAGCATTTCAGGAATGAAGTACAACCAGGACAAAAGTACAGAGATGAGAGATGAAATTTCATGTTGGAGGAGCTCTAATTGGCCAGGGGAGCTAGATCATAAAGTGAGCAGAGGAGAATAAAAGATAAGAAGACTGGAAGGATGGGATTAAAATAGATTTTATTTTTGATCCTGGAGATAATAGAAAGTCATTAGAATTTATTGATGGAGATGGTCAGACCTAAGCTTCAGGAGGATCATTTTGGCAGCTGAGAGGAAAATGTATTGAAGTGCAGAAGGACTTGGGATAGGGAAATCAACAAGAATCCAGGTGGGAGATGCTAAACACCTGGGCCAAGGGAGTGGGAGTGTCAAAGGAGGGAACGGCAAATAAAAAAGATTGCTAAGACAGAAAAAGCAAGAATTGGCAGTGTACTAGATAAATGGGGTGAGTATGAATCAAGGTGACATTAAGGTTCTAACTTGTGTGGACTGAAGATTGTTAGTGTCCTCAACAATAATAGGGAAGTTCAGATAAGGGGAAGAACTGGTTTGGAGAGATTAGGATTGGATATATAAATAAAAATGTAAATAAAAGGATATAATTTATATTTTCTTAGGTTCTGACAAGATCACTAAATAAGGTAATATAAAGTGATAAGAGAAGATAGTCTGAGGACAGAGGGTTGAGAATGAAAGGTGTGCAATACCAGCTCAAAATGACTCCCAGGAGCCAATTGTTAAATTTTCAGCATGAGCATTTACACCTCAGTAATCAGCAAATCCTCTAAATCATGACATGATTTATTGTTTTGTTGATTGCCTAGTCTTAAGGAAGTGATAAAAAGTGTTAATAATGCAGATTCAAATTAAAAGTATATCCTAGGTACATTTTTTGAAGAGCTAATTATTAACATTTACCAGTATTCCCCTGGAGACATCTCTGGTTAGTGGGTATGATTTGGAAAAAGATCCAGCAAGAGAGACTGAGGACAAGTAGGAGAACCAGGGAAAGACAATCTCATAAAAAACCTAAAGGACAGAATATCTGGAAGAAAAAGATAATCAATTGTGTCAAAGGTTGCAGAGAGGGGAAAAAGGATGAGGACTGAGGAAAACCTAGTAGATTTGGCAAGTATGACTAGGTTAATAGGGTTGATTCTGGGTTCAAGATTTTGTGGTTCTGTGAAAATCTCCCTATTGTTTAAGGCCCTAATTCAGACACCATGTCTTCAATGAATCCCCAAGATTTTTCAATCTACTGGAAATCTGGAAACTCTTTATATATATATATTTCTTCTTTCTCTGTCACTGTTTGGTTGACCAAGACTTATGATTTCATCATTGTGGGAAACACCTGATGTGGAAAAAATCTCTCTGTTGTTGCAGATTACCTGGCAGCTAGGTAGCACAGTGGATAGAGTGCCAGTCCTGGAATCAGGAAGATTTGTTCAGCATTCCGAGTTTGCCTCAATTTCCTTATCTATAAAATGAGCCAAAGAAGGAAATGACAAACTATTCCTGCGTCTTTGCCAAGAAAACTCCACCTGCAATTTAAAGGTGTAGAGATTTTTCTGGGCCATTAGCAAAGTAAGTGACTTACCTACCAGTACATGGTTACAAACCTGATAGGTATCAGAGACAAGATTTGAAGGTTCAACTCTTTTTGCTGCAAAATCAATCTTCTATCTACTATTTCACTCCCTTTCTCCTGGATATCTCTTATAATATCAAAATTTAAATGGTTGCCTGTGGAGTTGGTTCAAATGCTGTCTTTGATGAATATTAGCCATGTACCCAGCTGTAAGTGAAGTAGCCATATTGGGTATCAGTTTTCTCATTTTAAAATAGGTATTATAATAATTATAGTGCCTTCCTTGAGTATTGTTTATGCATCTCAAATGGCATAATGTATCTACAATGCTTTGCAAATTGTAAAGTATCATTGAAATATCAATTATAATAACAATCAATTGATGGAGATGGTTGATAGTAGTTGTAGTAGTAGTAGGCAACTAGATAGAATGGTGGATATTGGAGTTCAAATTGGACTAGGAGTTAAATCCAGTCTCACATACCTTACTAGGCCTATGAACCTGAATAAATCATTTAATCTTTATTTTTTGATGGTTTCTTCATCTGGAAAATGGGAATAATAATAGCACCTATTTTCTAGGGCTGTTGTATCACATGAGAAATTTGTAAAGCACTTTGAAAGTCTGAAATGTTATATAAATGCTAGCTATTATTATTATTGAGAGAATAGAAAATAAGAGCTTTTAGAACCTGGAAGTTTTGGATTCAGTCTCTGATATGTATTATCTCAGTGTTCCAGGAAACTTGTAAAGCTATTTGAGTAGATACTATTCTGAATACTAGACCAGTGAAATTGCAAATATGGTCCAAATAAATGATTGTTATAATATATGTTAGGGGCAGCTAGGTGGAACAGTGGGTTGAATACTGGGCCTGGAGTCAGGAAGACCTGAATTCAAATACAGCCTCAGATACTTGCTAGCTTTGTAGCCCTGGGCTAGTCACTTAACCCTGTTTGCCTCAGTTTATCTATCTGTAAAATGAGACAACCTAACAGTTAAATTTTAAATGAGATGTATAGTACAGTGAAAAGAATATTGAACTCATATGTTGAATTTAGGGAGTGATGAGACCTGGATTCAAATTATATTTCAACCAATTATTATGTGTGGGTGAAACTTTGGGTAAGTTATTTAACCCCTATGAAACTCAAGCTCTTTTTGTGTTCATGAACAAACTGTATTGATTGTTAATTTTTGAATATAAGAATTTACATCTCAGAACTGACAAATGCTATACATGCTCAATTTTTTGTTTTGTTAATTGTCTAGACTTAAGTGAAGGAGAAAAATATTAGCAATGCAGATTAAAATTAAAATTGTGTTATGTGTACATTTTTTCCCAAAGAGTTGGTTATTGAACATCTACCAGTAAACTGTTTATGGGTCATTTTTGAGGTAAGGAAGATGGATTAGGTAACCTCTAAGGTTTCTTTACTCTGCTAAATCTATGATCTTATATGTCTGAATCTAGGACAGTGTCTTGCATTTGGTAAATATGCAGTATCCAGGGATATCCTGGAGCTAGCTAAAAAAAAAAAGCTCATTTAAAAAATTTTAGTGTAAGTATTTATACCTCAAAAATTGGAAAATAATATAAATCAGGGCTTGATTTGTTATTTTATTGGTTGTCTGGATTTTAGAAAGTGTTAATAATGTAAATTAAACATTTAAAATATTTAATATTTTCTTGTTATATGTAAAACACTTTTTTACATGTTTTTAAAAGTGAGTTCTAGATTCTCTTTCTTTTTTCCCATTCCCGGTCCCTCATTAAGAAGATACATGTGAACTGATGCTGAGTGAAATGAATAGAACCAGAAGATCTCTGTACACTTCAATGTTGTATGAAGTTGTATTCTGATGGAAGTGGATATCTTCAACATAAAGAAGATCCAACTCACTTCCAGCTGATCAATGATGGACAGAAACAACTACACCCAGAGAAGGAACACTGGGAATTGAATGTAAATTGTTAGCACTACTGTCTATCTACCCAGGTTACTTATACCTTCGGAATCTAATACTTAATGTGCAACAAGAAAATTGGATTTATACACATATATTGTATCTAGGTTATACTGTAACACATGTAAAATGTATGGGATTACCTGCCATCTAGGGGAGGGAGGGGAAAATCTGGAAAAATGAATGCAAGGGATAATGTTATAAAAAATTACTCATGCATATATATTGTCAAAAAATGTATAATTATAAAATTAATAAAAAAGAAGATACATGTGAAGTTATATAAAACATTTCCAAAAAAGTCATGTTGTGAAAGAAAATATAATTTCCCCCCTTCCAAAAAAAAAAAAAATCTCAAGAAAAATAAGGTTAAAAAAAAGAGTATGCTTCAAATTGTATTCAGACAATCAGACAATCAATTCTTTCTCTGGATACTAATAGCATTTTCATCATAAGTCCTTCAGAGTAGTTTTGGATCATTGTATTGTTGAGAATAGCCAAGTCATTTACAGCTGATCATCCCATAACATTGCTATTACTTTGTACATAATACATTCCACTTCAAGTTCAAGGAGGACTTTCCAGGTTTTTCTGAGAGCATCCATGCAGATTAAACTTGAAATATATAAATTTTTTGAGAGACTGTTATTAAATATTTACCATCACACCCCTGCCAATCTGATCTGTATTGTTGATTTCTGAGTGTACTATAAGTCTCTCATTAGTGAAGATCCTAAATTGAATGCCAGTGGGCTAAAGCTATGAAACTTGGAGTGCTGGAGCTCCCTATAAATAGGAAGGCATTATTCTCTAACATATTTAGAGTGGAAAAGAAACTCCAGCAATTTTTAGAGATGCTACTACCACAGCCTGAAAAATAAAATGACTTGGTTTAAAATGACTACAATATTCACTCTGCCTCACCTCTTCCCCAAATTCATGGAGCACTAAGTGGTTTAGGATGTGATATTCATTTGGTGAAATTTAATTCTAGATTGAAAGACCTAGAAGGGTCTATTCCCCTACTTTTATAGATGAAAATTCAGAATCTCGGAAACAGAAAATAGCTTTCCTACAGTTACATGTTTGCAGGGCTAAGGCTAGATCGCAGGTTTTCAGACTTCTGGGTAAGTACTCTTCCCATCATACTGCCATTGCTCCTGCTATGTCAAGGTGGATCTCAGCTGGAATCTGTTGGCACTCCCTGTTTCTCTCCAAAAAGCTTTGAAAATAAGGGCAGTATTCAGCTCATCTTCCTTCCCTCAAGTTAGTGTTCTGAACTGAATTAAGTAAAATCCAAATTTTTGGGGGTCAGACCAAAGATTTTTGCTCTGTTTGACTAGTTTCTGTGGCTGTCCCTTGTCTTTTAAATTCCTATCAGGATGTTTTCTGTGGTTGAATTGTTATATTCTCCAAAGAATTTTTTATATGCTCTAATCTTGCATACTCTTGTGGAATACTTGGACCAAGCAGAGCCACTAGACCCCATGAGAATGGTGATGGAGTCATTTGATCATTAAGAGGAGCAGGATTTAGAAATCAAGCAAAAACTCACTCGGCAGATTCAATAAGATATAAATTCTCCAGTGAGTAGTTTTTATTCCCCCATAAGTCACTGAATGCTAGAGATGGAATAACTGCTGAATACAAGATGCAGGTTTACAGAGTCCAACATTAGTACCATGAGGGGAGAAAGGATTGATATGTAGCCCAGAGGGAGCAAGGCTTCTGAGACTTGACCTCTCCCCTCTTCAAGCTGACTGAGGAGAATTGAAGACAGACTAATAAAACAGGTCTGCTTTAAGAGCTGCTGACCACATAGCTTAGCTACTGCATAATTTAAGTAGTTTGATTATTCCTTCTCATAGTCTAATGAGAACAAACTGGAGCATAATTTGGGGTACCCTGACAGCTTTGGACAAAGGGTCCTTGATGAATGATAATGCACATTTTGAAAGTGCTTTCAGGTTCACAAAGCACTTTCTTTAAACTAGTGAGCTAACTAGCCTATTAGCTTTTTTTCTCCTTTTAAATAGAAGAGAAATCGATGCTCAGAGATGGTCATTTATCCCAGAGTTGTACAACTTGTAATTAATTATCAGCTGTGGGGAAAGTGACAACTAACTTCATTGTCAAAAAATAGTAGGTAGAATACCAAAGTTGCTGTGAATTTTCAGTCTTCAGTTTTCAAATAAAGGCATAGTCTATCTAATATCTTTAATTGATTCTCCTCAAGCATACCTTTTGGTAGGATTAATGATGAAACACTAAGCACCAGAGAAAGAACTGTATTATTTAAATACAAACTAAAGTATGCTATTTTTCATTTTCTTTAATTTTTCTCTTTTATTAAAGGATTCTTACATATAATAATTAATATGGAAATGTTTCACATGATTGCACATGTATAATCTATATGCTTATTGTCTCAAGGACGGGGAAGGAATGAAGGGAAGGAGGAATAGAATTAAAAATTTTTTTAAATCAAATGTTAAAAATTGCTTTAATATGTAATTGGGGGGAAAGTAAATTATATTAAAAATATCTTTTGGTGAAACAACACTTTAAGGGTCAATTCCATGGCAAACAGTGTTATGAATAGAAGCTATAATACTAGGCAGCAAAAATTAGAACTAAAAAGCATAAACTTGGTTTATACAAGACTGCAGACCATCATAGGACTGACATTGGGCAATATTCAGTGACTATATTAATGGAAACAAGAGACTCCAAATTATTAGTAGCACCTCTAAAATTTGGAGTTGGTAGGCAATAGATTGGAGAGGATCACGGATTAGAAAGCAAAAAAATAGAGAAATCACACTATCCTGAGAGGGAGGATCAGAATAGGGCCTAATTCTTTTATTTTTTCATCAAGAATGCTCTAATTTCTAGTTTATGATATTGCTAGATATAACAATTCTCAAGTGAGCCTGAACTTTGCTGCTCAACAAACAAACAAAACTGCCCATAGCTTTGCCTGGAGAGACTCAGAATGGATAAATAAGCTCTATTGCAAAGGAGGTATGGGGAAGGCAATTGAATAGAACTGGAACCTGAGAAAGTGGGTCAATGGGATTAGGATTTTACCCACCTCTCCCTTTCTTCAAGAGACTAGATAAATCAGATTTTGAATTTTTGGGATCTGAGCTAAAAGTTATGTAGAAGGAAAAGTCATGCCATAAAATGAAAGTGTCAAGAGACCCCAAGTCATGGTGATAATCTGGCCCATCTATTTTTGATCAGCCCCATGGCTTTGGATTCATTTATGCTCATTTAAACTGGCTTTTTTTTTTTATTTCTTCCTTCTAATCATCTTTTCACTCTGATTACAGCTCTGCTGCTGGCCAGAATCTCCTGGGAATTAAGTCTTGAGAGTCCTGTCATCTGACTGGATTTTTGGGGCCTGTGGACTCATGGTAAATGTAGTTTCTCATGGGATTTTTTGTGTTTATTGAATTGAATAGTGGAAATTGTGGGCTTTCTTTTTATTTCATTGTATTACATATATTAGGTACTATATCTTTTTGAGATATAGCTAATTTTTTTTTAAATTGTGGTAGTTTTAGGTATGTATGTATGTTTATACAGGCTTGGGATTGCTTAAAATTGATGTTAAAAGGAGATAGATTGCAGCTCAATATAAGGAAAATTTTGCAATAATTTTAGTAGGCCATTTCTATTTTGGAGATAGTAAATTCCTGTTCTATGGATCATTAGATATACTCTTGATGACCCCTTGCTGGGAATTCTTGCTTTAGACTAGATGGAATCTGCCTTGTAATTCTTAGTCTCTGTAGCTTAAGGTTTCTCCTAAATGTGTTCCTCTTACTTACATGAACTGATGCTGAGTGAAATGAGCAGGACCAGGAGATCATTATATACTTCAACAACAATACTGTATGAAGATCAATTCTGATGGACATGGCCCTCTTCAACAATGAGATGAACCAAATCAGTTCCAATAGAGCGGTAATGAACTGAACCAGCTACACCCAGTGAAAGAACTCTGGGAGATGAGTGTTACATAGAATTCCCAATCCCTCTATTTTTGTCTGCCTGCATTTGGATTTCCTTCACAGGATAAATGTACACTATTTCAAAGTCGGATTCTTTTTGTTCAGCAAAACAACTGTTTGGTCATGTACATATATATATATATATATATATATATGTATTGTATTTAATTCATACTCTAACATATTTAACATGTATTGGTCAACCTGCCATCAGGGGAGGGGGGAAGGAGGGGAAAAATTGGAACAAATGGTTTGGCAATTGTCGGTGTTGTAAAATTTCCCATGCAAATATCTGGTAAATAAAGACTATTAGATATGAAAAAAAAAAAAAAAGAATAGAGCTGGAATTCTAACTCAATCTCATCATAAACATTCATTAAGCACCTACTATGTACCAGGCACTATGCTAATGACAATCAATAAAAATTTATTATATTTCTACTGTGTAAAAAAAAAAAATGTGTTCCTCTTGCAGCTACCATAGGTTCATGATACCATTGGGGTAATCTATTCAGTTCACAAACCTTCATTTGGCATATTTTTTTTTTTCATACCAAGTCAGATTGAAATATTAAAAGAAAAAGCACTTAATAAAACAGAATAATCAGAAAACAAAAAGGAATTAACAGGTATGAAATATTCTTGATAATGTCAAAATATTAGCTCTGTTTCCCAGAGCTAAGGGCCCAGCAAGCAGGCTGTGTCCTGAGCTTGACATAACAATAATGCTTTGTTCTCAGGATGATATCAACCTCTGGCAAAACATGTTGCTTGGACCAACATCAGATGTTTAGGGAGGGATTTAGCTCTTCCATCCATCCATCCATCCATCACATGTTCACAATCTCTGTTCCTTATCCCTGACAGGTACAGCACTCCTGTTTCTTTCACAGAACTCTGGTTCTGTGCCCCACAGTGTGACCATGACCCCCAAACACTTGGCAATACTATTCCTACAGGACCTGGGGGAACAATAACTCAATGCTAAAATGATTATGTCAATTCAGCCCACTTGTGGTATATATTTATATAGCATGGTAAGAAGCCCTTTCTTAGGAGGGGAGCTTCCAATTGCAAACATCATTTTCCTCACTCTGAAATTTATTAAATTTCTGTTTGTGTTCTGATTTTTATCTGCTCTGTTTCAGCTCCCAGCCATGCATAAGTTAGAAGCCGGTTCTGGTCCAGTTACAAAACTCGTTTCCAAATGACTCCTTCCCCTTCCCCTCATTGCCCACATATGTATCCCAGAGAATACTAGGCTTGGCTCCTTTTTAGTCACTTTGATTCTGTCACATATCAAATGCAGTGTGCATTATATCATTCATGGAAGAAAAATTGGGCACATTTTAGGGCATTATTGCTTTCTCTCACAAGGGTCATCTGAAGATCCTTTGAGCTCAGTTTTTTCTTTTTCTTAGCTGTTTTTGCTAAGCTTTTTCTTAGCCTCTCTGACTTTTCTACTTTCTCTAGCCTCATCAATAAACTGATGGTAATTATACATGTAGGTTGTTAAACCAGTTGTTGTGGTGAGCAAACAAGGTTATGGATATAAAGTGTTTTGCAAATCTTAAAGCTCTCTATAAATGTCAGTTGTCACTATCTACTATTATCACCCAATGGGTATGTCAGAGAGTGACAGAATAAAGTGCTTGTGGGCAAGTCTGCAAAATCAGCAGACTGTATATAATCAAGATGCCCAAAGTAGATGCTCCCAACATTCTTCCCCCCTCCAACAGTAATTGGATTTATGGCTCACAGTTTTGCGTTTCCAAGAAAAATCAATCCAGAAGCTCTTTAGTCTCATAAAAAAATAGCCCTCCAGTGTGCTTGATCCTTCTGTCTCATTAAATGAGAACACTTCTTTGTGTTAGTGCCCAGTTTGTGGTCGGCTGTGTTAAACTTAATCCAAGAAGTCCATGACGGATAGAGAGGATCTGAAAAAAAAAAAAATCTTCTCTTTCTCTATCTCCCATACTTCCTCTAATTCTGCTGGAGTCACAGATCAGCTAAATGTCATGAAGTAGAAATTCTGTTCCTTATCTGAGATGGGAAAGGGGAGATAAGCATTAGGAGGACCTAAATCTGAATTCTAAGAGCTGTACACAGTCTGCTACAATAGGAGATGCAGTCAGGTGAAAAATTACCCTAGCTGATTTATGGATAACAAACCCTGGATGTTTAGAGCTACCTAATTTAGGATCATTGCCTGAGTCATATCAGTTTGGGAAATCAGATCCTTTAGAGACAGAATGTTAGGAAGATCCTTGGTTAATGCCATTTACCTTAGAATATTCAGGTCTGTTTGAATTGAATTTAGATTATGTTACATTTACTCAATCAGGCCTGACTCTGGATCCCATTTGAGGTTATCTTGGCAAAAATAAGGGAGAGATTTGCCATTTCCTTTTTTAGCTCATTTGACATATGAGTAAACTGAGGCAAGCAGGTTAAAAGACTTACCCAAAGTCACAGAAAAAAAGATGCTCTTCAAAGATCTTATATTCTACCAAGGGTTATGGACATGCAAATGTGTTGTAAGGCCCAAATGAGATCAGGAATATAAAGCACTTTGCAATCCTTAAAGTTTGATATAAATGCCTAGTTGTTATTGTTATTATTATTAACCAAAGTTATCAGGTTTCTAGGTTAGTGATGACTTCAATCTCTGAATCTTCTAACTACAGTCCTGCTGAGCTGAAGGGATGTTTATAGAGCAATATAGAGGTGTGCTGGTAAATAATTAACAATGTGGCTCTCCAGAGGAAAAAAAAGCATGTACACACACTTTAAAATATGATTTGCATTATTAATATTTTTATAAGTCTCCATAATTAATCAAACAATAAATTAGGCTCTGGCTTGTAGCAATTGCCATTTTTGGGGGTATAAATACTTTCAATGAAAATTTAACAATGGATTCTCTCAAGGTTAGAGATGATTCCAATACACCCCTGGAAGTGGAAATTGATAAGTAAATCCAAAATGAGGTGGAGAGAGAAAAGGGAGATGGAGAGAGAAAAAAATGAATGCTAATAGCTGGGGGTGAAATTGGGGTAGGGGAGCAGGAAAGAACCATAAATTACTTGGAGTTATTCTTTGATAGAAACTAGGGACTCTATAAGGCAGAGCTGAAGACAGAGTACAGCACAACAATTTTGGACAACCTAAGCATAGTCATGGTGTTAAGAAATGAAATGTTGTATTCGAGGAATAGCTATCAGGGCAATTTGTTTGGAACAGAGTTTCTGCAGGAGATGAATATGAAATAAGACTGGAAAGGTAGGAAGGTGAAGGGTTTGAAATGCTATGATGGGGATATTATAATTTTTTTCCTGGAGTCAATAAGGAAACTATTGTTAATGATGAACAGGGGAATGATGTGGACTGATAAAAACTTGTGCATCAAGTACAAATGTTATCTGTTCTGTAACAGAACAATTGGACAGAGAACCTCTAGTGAGTTTACTGCTTTGGTATATTGGTTTATTTTACTAAGTTAGCCACTGAGTGGATCATCCTGGAGACAGAGGCTGAGCCTTCTAGTAGCTTATTGATTCTTAATGAGTTTTTTGCATCTGGGCCAGGACAGTTTTGTCAATCACAGAATCAGAGGATTCTGAGCTAGAAGAGACGATAGAAGTCATCTAGTCAATGTGGGTAAAGAGAACTAATCTATTTACCATTTGTTAGTCTAAATGTGTCTGCTGGAAGATTGGTGAAGTTTCACTTTAACTATCTGGCTTTTTAAAAGTATTGTCTTGAAGGGAAGCTTTGTGGAAAGTATTAGTATTAAAGCTGGAAGCTGTGTTTTTCCATCTTCTGAACACTCACCTACAAACTCTTTGGAATCTTCTTGAGGTTAAAACAGTTTGTTGGTTCCCCACTTTGGAGATGAGGGAATATAATGTGTCCAGAGATTTTTTTTCATTCATCCACCTGCTGAGAAAATTGTTCAAATGGACACTATTTTAGGGTGACTGAACCTGCTAAGATTAGCTAGAGCTCACAAGATTCCTTTACTATTTCTATCAAAACATTTTCCCCAAAGCAGAACTTAATGGTGATGCTTGTTTTTTTTGGGGGGTTACAATAATATAAGCTTATTTTCCTTAAATTGATCCTGGAACTTTGATAGTGGAAGCCAATTCAATTCAGCTTCATTATTAAACCCCACTTGTGTACCAGATGTTCTACTAGATTTTAAGGATATAAAGAGAAAAGGGAAACTATTCCAGCCCTCAAAGGGATTATGTTCCATGAAAGGAAAACATGCACAAGGGTGAACCAATGTTCAGATTGAAAAATCTGAACCACAAACATTTTGGCATATACGGGTCCCTTTCCCTTCTTTAGTATTTCCTTGGGAGATAAGTCCAGTAGTAGCACTGCTGCACAGTTTGATAACTTTTGGGGCATAATTCCAGATTGCTCTCCAGAATGGTTGGATTCTTTCACAACTCCACCAACAATGCATCAGTGTCCCAGTTTTCCCACAGCCCCTCCAACATTCATCATTATTTGCTCCTGTCATCTTAGCCAATCTGACAGGTGTGTAATGATATCTCAGAGTTGTCTTAATTTGCATTTCTCTGATCAATAGTGATTTGGAACACTCTTTCATATGAGTGGAAATAGTTTCAATTTCATTATCTGAAAATTGTCTGTTCATATCCTTTGACCATTTATTAATTGGAGAATGGTTTGATTTCTTATAAATTAGAGTCAATTCTCTGTATATTTTTGAGAAGAGTCCTTTATCAGAACTTTAATTGTAGAAATGTTTTCCCAATTTGTTACTTCCCTTCTAATCTTGTTTGCATTAGTTTTGTTTGTACAGAAACTTTTTAATTTGGTGTAATCAAAATTTTCTATTTTGTGATCAATAATGGTCTCTAGTTCTCCCTTGGACACAAACTCCTTCCTCCTCCACAAGTCTGAGAGGTAAACCATCCCCTGTTCCTCCAATTTTTTTATGATTTCGTTCTTTATGCCTAAATCTTGGACCCATTTTGATCTAATCTTAGTATGTGGTGTTAAATGTGGGTCCATGCCTAGTTTCTGCCATACTAATTTCCAGTTTTCCCAGCAGTTTTTGTCAAATAATGAATTCTTATCCCAAAATTTGGGATCTTTGGGTTTGTCAAACACTAGATTGCTATTTTTATTCACTATCTTGCCCTGTGAACCTAACCTATGCCACTGATCAACTAGTCTATTTCTTAGCCAATACCAAATGGTTTTGGTGATTGTCGCTTTATAATACAGTTCTAGATCAGGTACGGATAGACCACCTTCACTTAATTTTTTTTTCATTACTTCCCTTGAAATTCTCGACCTTTTGTTGTTCCATATGAATTCTGTTGTTATTTTTTCTAGGTTATTAAAATAGTTTCTTGGAAGTCTGATTGGTATAACACTAAATAAATAGATTAGTTTAGGGAGTATTGTCATTTTAATTACATTCGCTCGGCCTATCCAAGAGCACTGAATGTCTTTCCAATTATTTAAATCTGACTTTATTTTTGTGGCAAGTGTTTTGTAATTTTGCTCATATAATTCCTGACTCTCCTTTGGTAGATATATTCCCAAATATTTTATACTATCGACTGTTATTTTGAATGGAATTTCTCTTTGTATCTCTTGCTGTTGGATTTTATTGGTGATGTATAAAAATGCTGAGGATTCTCACTTCTAAAATTAATATAATAAAATAAAAATAAATAAAATTAAGATAATAGTAGCATCTAACTCAGATCAAATGAAATAAGAAGAAAGCACTTTGTAAACTGTAAAGTACTATATAAGTGGTAACTATTCTTTTTTTCACATAAAACCTTTTTACTTTCCAAAATACATGCAAAGATAGTTTTTGATATTTACTCTAGCAAAACCTTGGGTTCCATATTTTTTTTCCTTTTCTCTTCTCCTCTCCCTCCCTGAGACAGCAAGTAATCTAATATAGGTTAAAGATGTGCAATTCTTCTAAACATATTTCCACATTTATGATGCTCCACACGAAAAATCAGATCAAAAGGGAAAAAAGAGAGAAAAAAATTAAGCAGGGAAACACATGACAACAGAAAGGTGAAAATATTATGTTGTGATACACATTCAGTCCCTATAGTCCTCTATCCTTCACAAATCTATTGGAATTGGCCTGAATCACCTCATTGTTGAAAAGAGCCAAGTCCATCACAATTGATCATCACGTAATCTTGTTGCTGTGTACATTGTTCTTTTGGTTTTACTCACTTCACTTAGCATTAATTCATGTAAGTCTCTCCAGGACTATCTGAAATTATTTTTTATAGAACAGTAAAATTACATTACATTCATATGCCATCACTTAGTCAGTCATTCCCAACTAACTGATGGGCATTCACTAGTTTCCAGTTCCTTGCTGCTACAAAAAGAGATGTTACAAATATTTTTATATATGTGCATCCTTTTTTTTGATCCCTTTGAGATTCACACCCAGTAGAGACATTGCTGGATCAAAGGGTGTGCACAGTTTGATAGTACCTTTGGGTTCTTTGGAATTAATTCATTCCACATTGCCCTCCAGAATGATTGGATCAGTTTACAGCTCCACCAACAATATATTAGTGCCCCAGTCTTTCCATATCTCCTCTAGCATTTATTATTATCTTTCCCTGTCATGTTGGTAATTATTTTTATCAAGAACTTTACTCATATAGTAAGAGCCTGAGCAAGATTTCAAACCTGAGTTTCCAAGCTCCAAATCTGGAATTAAGACTCTAACCATAATACCATATTGGCTTCCAATAGTGAAAACTTGAGCAAAAAAACAAAATTGGATTTTTTTTTACATTATATTAATGCAATGAATGCACTTTCACATTTACTGTTAAAACACAATACTCTTTTTTTTTTTTGAAGTATAGAAATCCTCTCTTATTGCAGGAAGGAATATCATGTCATATGGTCAGCAAAAGTAAGGCTAGTGACCCATGAAAGGAAGTAAGAATAGGACAGATTTTCGGAAAGTACAATGAGAATGCAGAGAAGAACCCTATAGTTATTTTTACTCCTTTCTCCTAAATTAACATTTTTCAACATCTTTCTAAAGCTATTCATCTGTAGAGTGAGTCTGATTTAAGCAGTGAAACTCAAATGAATTTCTATAAAGTCAGGTATGAGGAGACTAGCACCTAATCTTGTCCTTGAAGGTCCCTTAATGGTAAATTTCCATTTTGTACAGAAAGATTTACTTATGACATTCTGAAATTCATTTCAGACTTACAAGGAGACCCCAAATTGTCTGAGATTGGAGGCTATTAGGAGAGCATTTCAGCCTATCAGCATGAGGTGACTAGATATAGATTCATAATTTCTATCTCTGGCAATGAGAAATGGGTCCTTTGCTAAGTATTTCCCAGATTAAAAAGAATCTTGAACCAAAAAATATTCCAAGTCCATTGTTTCTTTAAGGGATGGTCTCCAAATTTACTGATCCAGTGTATAGAACTTTAACATAATCCTGTTTGATATTCAAAACAACCCCATGATTATTAGCTGCTGCTTCTTATTTTATTTTATTTTTTAAGACTTATGTTGATTTCATTTGTATAGGGAATTCCGAGTAAGGATTTTTTTTTTTTTTTAAAACCAATTCAGATCAGCCCTGGTTCTGTAACTTGTAGTCTCAGAGAGAGCTGCCTATAGGAGTTTATGGGAGTTGCCCAAGGTCATCCAGGTAGTTTGGGTCACAAAGAGAAACTGAATCTCTGTCTTCCTAGCTCTGTTTGGCTCTCTACCCCATCACACAAGGCTGCCTCTTATCTTACATATGAGTAAATTGTCAAGCTAGCAAATGCCAGAAATTAGACTTGTATTAGGTCTCTACTAACTCTAGATCAAGCATCTTTATGTCAGTCTCAAGACTAAATTCATATGGCACCAAAAGAGTTTTAATGCTGTTTATTTATATGAAATTCTAGTCGGAAAGGAGACCAACTAGGGAGAGGGCTTAGAGGGACAATCCAAGCACTGCCTGATGCACAGAATTTGCATTACCCCAAAATGAAAAAATCCAGCCTTTTATCTTTTACTAAAATAAACACTCAACTGCCTCATGAAACTTGGTAGCAATTTGGAAGGATTAACAGCTGCTTCTATTGAGGCAGACAGGACACATTTCTCAACAATTAGGGCCATTCAAAAGTACCTGGCAATAGTGGGTTCCTCATTCACTGGAGAAGATCTTCAAATAGAAGGTAGATGGCCATTTGTCTGGAATGCCATAGAAAGGATTCTTGACCAGAGAAGGGTCAGGCGAGATGATTTCAATGAGTATTTATATTGTGTTTCAAGGTTTACAAAGCACTTTACATTTGTAACTCAAGGTTCAAGCCCAGATTATTTCTCCTTGCTAGTGGAGAGGATTCTGATCCTGCCTCAGAGTTTTCATGAGAATTTAGGACAGGAGAGATATACTTCTTTTTTCCCCCCATTAAGAGAGGACAAATAAAATTTCAGACTCTTTTGGGGGGAAGAAATATAGAGAAAAAGAGACTTTATGAAGTCTTAGACTTGCAGAAGATGCAAAACCTCAACATGGCACGGATTTCCAGCTTGTATACTTACAGAGAGAGGAATTTCTTCTTGAGGAAGATTAAAGACTTTCTGCTGGTTGAACAGAGATATTTTACTCCCAATGGGAAAGCTCATTCTTTGCTGGGTATATTCTACTTTTTATAAGTTCTGATTTTTGTTTATTATCTCCTTAGATAAGTGGGCTTATTCACTGTCCACTATTTGTGATAGTCCTTTGTATAAGTAGAATTTGATGAGAAGGGGTCATGTCAGAACTTTGGAGTGCCCTTTCCCTCTACAGAAACATTTTTTACTCTAAGAATGGTATTGTATCCTTTTAGAATAGCAATATATAAAGGGGTAAGTAGATATAATTCTATTTTTGTATCTTTTTTCTGAGAAGGCAGAGTATCTTGCCTAGTGGCCCAATCCCTGCTCCTCTCCAAATAGGAATACAAATTTCCCTTGGAGAAGAGTGTGGGAGCAAAATTTACCTGCAAGTTGTATTTAGATAATGTACATGGATACAAATAACCTACCTGGGCTATGTAACTGGGGGCAGCTAGGTGACACAGTAGATAGTAGGCCTGACCTGGAGTAAGGAAGGCTCATCTCCCTGAGTTCAAATCTGAATTCACACTCTTAGTAGTTGTATAACCCTGGTTAAGTCACATAACATTTGTTTGTCTCATTTTCCTCATCTACAAAATGAGTTGAGAAGGAAGTGATAAACACCTCCAATAGCTTTGTCAAGAAACCCCCAAATGAGGTCACAAAGAGTTGGACATGACTGAAATGATTGAATAATAACCACAAAATGATAGCCTAAAGTTTTAGATACCCTAAGTTTTGATATGAGCTAAACAAAAGTGAAAAAACTGAATAATTTAGGCAATGCCTTTGTTCTTAGTACAAGACACTTTTAAAGTCCATTCTAAATTCAATTGGCCAAACTGATCAATATCATTCATTCATCCATCCTATGGCAAAGCTCTGATAGTCTGAGGAGCACTTAACATATGGTACAGTGAAAAGGTGAAGAACAAATTCTGAGTTCTATTATTTAAGCAGATGGGATTGTACTTCAGAAGATAATTTAACCCAATCCAATCCAGATCCAATTAACTCAATCCAAAACTCATTTATTATGTGCAAAACATTGTGTTGGACAAAGACAAATGACTACTACCAGCCCCCAAGGAGCTTAGAAGAGTTATAATGTATAAATAGATACCTAGGTCCATATTTGTCATTGTTTAGTTGTTTGTCACATCTGACTTTTCGCTACCCATTTAGGGCTTTTTTGGCAAAGGTAGTAGAGTGGGTTGCCATTTCCTTCTTCAGCTCATTTTATATATGAGGAAACTGAGGCAAATGACATTTAAGTGACTTGCCCAGGATCATGCATTTAGAAATCTGAGGCTAGATATAAATTCAGGAAGAGGAGTCTTAATTCCAGGCTTTTTGCTCAATTCCCTCACCACCAGCTGCCCCTTAGGTATATAGTCATGAGAGCTTGATGGAATGGGCACTAACAAGTAGGGCAGCAATTAGGACAATCAACTCTAAGCAAACTGATGCAACAAGCAAATTCAAAGGCAGGATTTTGTGGTCCAGGCTGTAGCATTAGGGCTTCCAGTGCAGTTAATTGAGCAGGGCTGGAAATGACCACATAAGTTTGCCTGGTCACTGGCATCCAAGGGCTTCAAAAGCCTCTACAATGTAACACCAGACTAAATTACACTTTAGGATTTAAGGTCTTGTCGGAAGTACGCCCACTTAAGTCAGGGAGAGTATCCTGGCCATCCTTTTCCATCTCCTTCACATCAATGAACTTGACAGCAGTTGCTGGGCTGCCAGAGCTCTAATACTGGAACGCAGTCAATAACTCCTCACCTGGGCTATTGTGTGCTTTAATCCCATGGGAACTCAAAGATCCAGTTGGAGTGATTCCCAGAAACATCCCAGAAACACCCTACCTGAAATATAGCATCTGACTCATTCAAATGACAAAGATATAGAGAATCTGTAGTACCTGTTCCATTAAGAGAGATTTGATATATACATATATAAAACTTCTCTTCAATTTCCAGTAAAAGCACTTCTAACCAATAGAAATACTGGAATTCCCACAAATAGGCTTCTTAGGGAAATAAATCCTCTGCTTTTTGAATAACGACAAATGACAAGCTAATTTCTAAAATTCAATTGCTTTCTAAATTTTCTACTGCAGGCGACTATCTCATAATGTACTGAACATTAAGAAAATGAAAGAAAAAGCTATGTAATCCTCAGGGGAGAGCAAGCCCTGTAGACACAGCCAACTTTTTTAGCTAAACGAATTCTTTCCCTCTCCTTGTTTCTTTATCTCTAATTATGAACCAACTGAAATGCAGTAAAGTCTTGACCAGAACCAGCATGATTTTAAACACATATTTGAGTTTGAAAAGCGTAGGGTGAAGTATTTTCTATGTATAAGGCACTATCTTGGAATACAGAGATGAAAAATTGAATTGTCTTCAAGAATTTAAGATCCAATAGGTTACAGAAAATGGTCACAAATAAGTATTATGCAGGATAGACTCTAGTATGCATAAAAAAGAGAGCAAAGTGCTGTGGAAAAATGTGAGGGAAGAGGATTCTTATGGTTGGGGTATCAGGAAAGATTTCATGTAAATCACATGTGAGATGGATCTTGGAGGAAAAAAAATTCAATAGACTGAAGTGAGAAGGTGGAATAAATCCTATGCAAGGGAAAGTCTGAATGAATACTGGAGGAGAAAGAGAGAAGACAATAAGATTGGAGAATAACTCAGCAGACTTCATATTACAGCAGAGAAAATAGTAATCTTATAATTAGGAAGCTGTAGGCTTTGAATTCTGCCTTGGATGCTAACTGTGTGATCCTGGGCAAATCATTAACCTCTTCCCTGACCCAATCTCTGTGCCTCATCTTCCCCAAATGTAAAATTGGGATGATAATAGAACCCCTACCTTGTAGGGTTGTTATGAGGATTGATTGAGATAATATTTGTAAGGCACTTAGCACAATTCCTGGAACATAGTGAGCTTTACTAGCATACTAAGCATAAGCTAGAATTATGTCACAAGCTATTGTTCTTCCCCTGCTGCTTTCAGTATAGTTCTCAGAGACAAAAAACATGACCTAACCAGAATCACCAATGCCATCTATTGCTCTGCTTTTATAATTTCAGGTCTTTAGACATAGTAGATCATCATTTACTCCCCAATCTCCATCACCCTTTAATCTCCAAAATTCAATATTTCTCTTTGATCTCCCTGATAATTCCATCAATTATTTTACTGGATAAATTCCTCACTTTTTCCTCTTCTACTGGTCATAGAAGTCTCTAAGACCTTTAGTCTTGATTCTTTTTATTTTTTAAACAAGTAAGTTTAAATTATACTTTTAAAGACATTATCACTTTTGGAAATACTACCACTTCTTCCTACTCTTTTCTCCACATTGATTCTTTCCTTATGTCAAATAAGAAAAATTAAACAAAAATATACAGTATGGCAATAACTTCTGATAATGATTATACAATTTGTCCTACTGATCTTCCTCTCTACTAAAAAATGGAAGATGTGTTTCCTTATTTGGCTTGAACCTTAGTTGATTTTTTTAAGAGCTTAGTTTTTGGTTATATCATCCATTTCTTTTTGTCTTCTGGAAGTCACTGCCTTGCAAATATTATTATCATCTGTAAATAGATTACATGCATTTCTCCCTGTCTACTCTGATCTTCTTCCTTGGTTCAGTGTAAGACATATTGATATACAGAATACTAAACAAAGAGGCTTAGAAGAGTTCAGAATTAAGTCAGAAATAAAAGTCTCACAAACAAACTTAAATGATACTTTTTTCTTTCTGTTGTTATGCAGTTCCTCCATGTGTAGGATGGGACTCATCTCAAGATCTATCATAAAACCAAGTCAAATGCTCCATTTATGTGCTAAATTATGAGACGTTTATAAAAAAAATGTTTCTAGAGTCCAATCAAGGCTAACCATGAAAACTTGCCCAATAAATCTAGAAATTCTGTTAAGGTGAAGCCAAACCCTTTACTCTATCTTTTCTCTTTGCCCCATCAACCAATTAAAATACTCAGAGATCCCAAAGTATAAAGATCAAGTAACAGATAATGTCTTATTTTAAAAACTATATTTTATATGGAAATAAGTTTAAAAGAATTGTACATATTTAACCTACATCAGAATATTTGCTATCTTGGGCAGGGGGGAGGTGAGGGAGGGGTAGAGAAAAATTTGGAACACAAATTATTTAAAATATTTCCCAATTGGATGTAATTTTTTTTTAACATTCATTTTTTTGAAACTTTGTGTTCGAAATTCTCTATCCCTCCTATCCCTTCCATACCTCTTGAGAAGGTAAGCTACATAATATCAATTACAGTGGTGAAATCATGCAAAAAGTATTTCCATATTAGCAATATTGCAAAAGAAGACACATACCAAATAAAAAGAAAGATAAAGAAAGTAAAAAAAATGCTTTAATTTGCATTCAGAGTCACCAGTTCTCTCTCTGAAGATGGAAAGTATTTTTTACCATGGGTCCTTTGAAATTGTTTTGGATCACTGTTTTGATCAGAGTAGCCAAGTCTTTCACAGTTGGTCAACCTTGTAACATTGCTGACATAATACTTGAAATCCCCTTCAACTGCCCTATAACTCCTGGGAAATAAGGAAAACTGGTGAAACATCACTAATACACTTTTAGGTAGAATCTTTCTTTATAAAAAGGGAAAAATGGAAAACTATCTTGGTTGCTATACCCCTACAACTTTGTCTGACCCTGAAGGTGGTCATTTCAGACAACTGGGGACAAACTTGAACATTTTCTGCACTTCCTTGCCTCCTTTTGAGATTTTAACTGGTTATAAAGAATATAATCTAATAAATATAATTTAGAATTCTAGGTTTGTTATATGTATGGGCTCTCTTCTTATTAATATGAAAATCCACTTTCACACCACATCACTAAGCCAGAATAACATTATTATTTTTTCTTTCTCCTTTAAAAATATTTTTATTAAAGCTTTTTATTTTCAAAAAATATACATGGATAATTTTCAACATTCACCCTTGCAAACAGAATAATATTTATTGCTAAATGGTAGATTAATATGGACTAAAGAGTTTAATCACCTCTTCTTATTTACTTCCATGAAATTAATGTAGCATTATTTATTTTAAAAAATTTCCTCCCCAATTACATGTTAAAATGATATATTTTAAAAAGTTTTTAGTCCCAATTCTATCCTTCTTTCACCTTCCACCTCCTTGAGAGACTAAGCAATCTAATAGGTGGGGTATGCATGTATATATATATATATATATATATATATATATATATATATATATATATATATATATATACATATATATATATATATATATAAAATAACAGTAATATAAAACATTTTTATATTAGTCATCTTATTTAAGAATATTTGAATTTAAAAAAGAATTAAAGCAAAGTTTATAACATATCTTAGACATAGGACAAATGACTAAATCAATATTAACGTGGTAAATATTGAGTGCCAATATAGCATTTTTCAGCTTTTCTAGCAGACTGGCCTATTTGCTATTCTGCTTATTTGGCATTTAATCTTTGTTTCTATGCCATGGCTCTGGCATCTCTCATTCTTGGAATGCACTCATTCTTCATCTCTGACTTTTAGAATCTCTATTTTTTCCAATGTCACTCCTTATAGGAAGCTCTTTGTTTCCCCAAGTTATGAATTTCTTTCTCATTTCTGATGTGAAGCTATCTTGTATGTAGTTGAGATTTGCATCTCCATATATGTCTTAATTTTTCCCAGTAGAATGTAAACTTCTAAAGAGTGGAGAATAAATCAATCAATAAAAAAATTCACACTCACTGTGTTCCAGGTACGATGCTAAGTGCTAGGGATATGCATACAAACCAACAAGACAAGGAGCTTACATTTTAATAGAAAAAGACATCATAGAGGCAAGCTAGACATAAGGAAAGGTAACTGAAGGATTTGGAAGTGGCTGGGAGGTTCTAGTCTGAGAAGGTGAGAACTCCCATATCAGAGTCCAGTGTCAGAGTTCATTCATTCATTCCTAATAAATATTTGTTGAATTGAATTAAATTGTATTGCTTTCAATATTTATTTACCTAAAATGTTAGTCAATAGGCCAATGCTTGATTACATATATGAGGTCACAGATTTGTAACTGGAAGGAAACTTAGGGATCATATAGTATAATGTCCTCCTTTAAAAGATGAGGAAACTGAAGTCCAGAGAGGCTAAATGACTTCCAAGGTCTCACAGATAGATTATGGCAGAAAGGGGGTTCAAACCCATTTTCACTATGAATTCTGTGCTCTTTCCACTATAGCATTTTGCCTTATATCTTACAATATTTACCAATTTTCAATCATCATGATGGTTAAACAAATAATTATTTTGAAGGAAAACTAAAGGAATGTAGAGTTAAGAAAGCAAAACAAGGGAAGGGACCATTTTAAAAAGTGTATTTCAAATGGGACGCCCATATGCTAACCACATCATACCATGTCTTTGCTGCATATGATTGATTCCAAGGGGGATGATTTGACCAATAGGGTATCTGTATTTGGGCAAACTTGGGCCTGTTTTATTGCTATTCTGCTGTAAATTGCTCATTATAAATAGATTTCCTAGAGAAAGACTCATGAGATATAGTTGCATCACTCATTTTGAAGCAAGCTAAAGATTGCCTTAGGGTCTACCTTTTCCCTTCAGGGTGAGTTAATGGGAAGAATGAGGAATAAATATGCGACAGGTGAGAAGAAATATGTGACAGCATGTTGTTTTATAAAAAGAAAAATGTTTGTGTTTTTATAATATCTACAAACTTTATGTACCACAGTCAGTCATATAGTCAGTTAGCAAATGTTAAGTGCTTGCAGGATATAACTATATTCTTTGGGGATTCATATTAAGGAAGAGCTGCTAATGTCTTGTTGTGGCAAGAAGAAGACACTAAGTTCTTTTAAGATTAAAGGCAAAATAGTACAAATCTGCACTGGTTCTATCAAGGCAGAAAAGTTTGAAGGCTGGGCTTGGCCATGAACTCTAAACCTGTTTAGATTCAGGACAAAGGAATAGAACACAAGGAAAAGAGTCCAGGTAATGGAGTTAAAGGCCTTAGGTTAAAATCCACCATCCGTGAATTGCTACTCCATAAGCACTTAGGAGTTGTATGATCCTGGCCAAATTACTTAACTTCTCTGAGACTCAGAATTCTCATCTGTAAAATAAGAAACCTGGATTAGATGGTCTTTGGATTATCTTCTAGCTCAATATTTTTGATCATAAAGGATAAATACTAGATATATACACATAGATGTGTGTGTATGTATGTATCCATGTATCTGTTCATTCATCTATCCTGTCTCTAAAAATCTTAGTGTCTTAAGCCATAAAAGCTTAATAAATAGTTTTAAATAGAGTTTGAAGCTACTGAAGTCTAAAACAATACTAGGACTCTTGGGACTGGATAGATAGATGGATGGATATAGACGGATAGATAAGTGAATAGACAGATGGATAGATAGGTAAATACATACACAATACACATATGTATGCACAGGTTTACACATATACATGAAAGCTCTTATGTATTTACATATAGGATATAGATATGCATATGTGTTCTTATTTGTATGTGTGGATACATTTGTGTGTTTATATGCACAAAGATGGGGCTTAAAATTTTTAATGGAGTTTTAATCTTCATTAAAGACTTTTGGGATGAGCTAGTTATATACATCTATATCTATATAGTAATATATATATGTCTATATAGTAATATATATATATATATATATACATAGTTGTTTTGTCATTTCTGTTTTGTCATTTCTGTTGTGCCTAATTGTGTTATCCATTTTAGTTTTTTTTTTTTTGGTTTGTTTCTTTTGGCAAAGTTACTAGAGTGATTTTCATTATATAGAAAAGAAACTAAGGCAAACAGAATTACATGACTTACCAAGGATCACACAATGTCTGAGATCTTCGTGATTCTAGACTTAGTATTCTATCCATTGTTTTGTCATTTCTGTTGTGTCTGATTGATTGTTTTACCCTTTTTTTTTTTTTTTGGGGCAAAGTTACTAGAATGGTTTTCATTATATAGAAAAGAAACTAAAAAATCAGGTCTTATGATTCCAAACCTGGTATTCTATCCATTGTACCACATAGCTGCCCTAGATAAAAATATGCCTGATATTTACCTTTTAGGATAAAAAAAATACCATACTAGAAGAAAACTCAGAAGTCATCTACTCATCCTCCCTAACAACTCTATGTGGCTGTGTAGATTTTCTTTATCACAATGTGGTGATATTACACTCTGTGTCAGTGTAGAGAGTACTCATACCAATGAAATCCCAGATCTTCTGAAGTATTGAAATACAGTGGAATGAGTGGAAAAATGAGGAAGAGATCTCGGGTTCAAATTCTGGCTTTGGGCAAATCATTTAATCTTTCTAAGTCTTAATTTCTCAAGTATAAAATGAAGGAATTGGATTAATTATTCTAAGAAATCTCTTCTAATTCTTACTATAAATACATCATATCTCATTTCCTGTCTTTGTCCTTAGCTGGATCATGAATTAGATAAATAGCTAGTCACCATTTCTGTGTATATATATCTTAGATGACATGCATATTTCTGTCTTGAAGGCAAATATAGAAAAGAATTTAAATTAGTCTTTTTTTTAGGTAGTGCATGGCTAAGTAGAAGAAATGAATGACATTTCTTGATATAAACTGACACATAGACAAGTAGTAGTGGTAAAGAAGGTGGGGGGTTATGTATAGTGAGGCTTCTATTATAAGTGCAAGTTTCTTCTCTAAATCTCTTTTGCTAAAAAAAAAAAAGATATATTCTTGACTTCTTTACTTGCTATTCTGATGATTTCATCTTAGGGGGTAGAAATGATAAAAGGACTTGATTTTCAATAAGAACAAATTGTCTGATTGGTGAAGTCAAAATTATAGAAAGCTAAAGGCAAAATGACTGTGCCATCTTAGTCTTCACAATAAGCAAGGTGGTGAATGCTGAGCAAAATTGAATATGAGCCCCTGGCTTTTTAAAAGGTGTGAAAATGACCTCCCATTGTTTAAAAGGAAAGACAGCTCAAATAAAGCATCTAGACCATGAATTGGATAGAGCACTGAGCCTAGAGTCAGAAATACCTAAATTCAAATCCTCAGATTTTTCACTAGCTGTTTGATTTTGGGCAAGTCACTTAACCTCAATTTGTCTCAGTTTGCTCATCTATAAAATGGGTATAATAACAGTACTTACCTCTCAAAGTTATTGTGAGAATCAAATGAGATAATGTTTCTAAAGTGGTTAGCACAGTACTTGATATATAGGTACTGTATATAGTAGTGGGCACTATATCAAGTTAGCTATTAAAAAGAAAAGAATGAAATTCGTCAAAATCTCACGAATTATCACAAAATTATAAATTATCCTGTTGAAGTAGAAAATGGAAAGGGTTAGAGAAATTAATGCAGTTGCATACTCTCTAAAAAGGTCACACTTAAAAAAATGTAGAAAAGATGGAACCTGGGATAGAGATGGGAAGTGAGAAAGTAGTGAAGGGGGAGCATATAACAATGAATAATAACAACTCAAATTTTTATGGAGCTTTAAGGCTTTTAAATCAATCTACAAAAAGCTTTCCAAGATCCCCATCCAAAGAAATTGAACATAAGAAATGTAAACCAGACTACAAACAGGATAAAAATGGAAAAGATTTGCAATTTTTTTTTACAATAAACTTTTTATTTTTCTATTGAATATAATGGAATGATTATGCATGCATTCTAACATAATTCTACCAGGAGTCTCTAAAGTAGAGGAAATAGAAAGGGAATTAAAGAGAACTAAGACAGGAAAAGCAGCTAAGTTGGATCAATCTATGGAAAAGATTATACTGGAAACAACTCAGTTGTAAAAGCATTGAGATACTGATTTACAAGGTACCTAAATGAAGGGAAGACATTTACCATGTGGGAAAAAATCTTTAAGACCAGAGTAGATGCAAAGATCAATATAAAGAGTATGTGAATGTGTCTGTGTGTGTCTATACCTAGGACAAGAAAAAGCATGAAAGGTATGGCTAATATATCAGGTGGTCAGTGTTAACAGATGGCATCAGAATTGCTCAATTCCTCTTTTGCTTCATTATTTTCTATAGAGAATAATTTTTGACTTGAAAAAGAGAGAATAAACAGCAATCCCTTCCCCATTGCAACTTTCCCTATAGAAATTTCATTATATTGTGGGTTGGTATAAGGAATTATTTGGGAATTTAGGAGGAGTTTTGTTGAAGTCACAAATGACATGCAAAGACTAGCAGGTGTCACAGAGTCTATGACCAAATACTTAACCAAATTTTACAATAACCCTATTAAAATGACCCTTAAAACATCCCTGAAAAAAAAATTCAGACTTCTTTTCTGGTACTTAGGGAGCATCCACAAATTTTACACAGATTTTCCAGACTGTAGGGAGACTTTCTGCCCCTAATCCTTGCAATGTAGAAAGAGATAACTGTAAATGGTTAAGAGACAGCTAAGGTTGTAGAGAAGTGATTTGATGGTAAGTAATAGAGAAACTGCTCCTAAAAGTGAATTTGGGTGTCCTGTCCTGGAATGAATTTGTATTGATGGAATTGGAGATGTCATTGCTATCATCCTTTTTGTGATGGTCAAGAAAATCATAAGTAATAGGATGAGTGTCAGAGAATTGGATATAGGGAAATGTTCTACTTTTCCAAAAGATTGGATAAATTTATGTCTTCTCTTTCCTTCTCAAGTTGCTTAGCTAAGGGCAACAGAGAATCTTAATGGGTAAATTTGCAGTACTGAGGTTTTTTGAAATGAATACTGACAAGGAGGAGGAAGGAAGATGATGTGGAATGCCATGTCCTGCCTGGGGGTGTGAGGGATGGTGATCCTTCTTTTTCCCTAAGCTAAGATTAGGTACTGATTTACCGTAATGAGTCAGGACTGGGAGGTTTCATCAGTCTTACTAATGCCTGTTTTGCAGACTAGATGAGGTTTGTGCTTTTCCAAGCCCTTGGTAGACTTGTACCTTCATATGAGAGAAGAGTTTTATGTTGAGTCAAATTCCTGTTTCAATAAGCAGTAGAAATGTCCTGATTTTTAGACATGTTGTTTAGTTTGAACTCTGAGACAAGTTTCTGCTGTTTTAAGGTTGCTGATTGATAATGTCATTGAGAATTCATTAGTATTTTAAGTAAATTGTCATCCTTTTAATATAGTATGAAATCTGATTGGCTAAATTATTGTTGTTGTTCAGCTGTTTCACTTGTGTTCAACTCTTCATGAGGCTTTCTTGACAAAGATGCTGGATCACTTCACCATTTCCTTCTCTAGCTCATTTTACAGATAAGGAAACTGAGGAAAATAAGGTTGAGTAACTGGCTCATATGGCTGTTAGGTCTCTAAGTTTGTTGAAACCTGTTAAAAACCTTAGCTTAAAAGTCCAAGATCTCTCACCATGTCCAGGGTCAAGCCAATTATCTTGATATTATACCTTGTCATTGGAATTAGATGGCTCTGGAAGAGCAAATGAGGTAGGTGACCTTACACACTCCCTCCCTCCTTCCCTCCTTCCCTCTCTTCCTCTTTCCCTCCCTCTCTCCTTTTCTCTCTCCTTCTTTCCTTCCCTCCTTCTCTCCCTTCCTTTCTATCTCTTTTCCTCCCTCCTCTTCCTTCCTCCCTACTTTCCTCCTTCACTTTCTCTCTCTCACTCTCCCCCCCTTCCTCCCTTTTCCTCCCTCACTTAACTCTAGCTCACTTGCATATCATGGTATTGATGAGATTAGATTCAGGGAACCAAAATGATGAGGTTAGGATTCCTGTAGTCAGGAAATTAAATGATGAGATTAGTGGCAGGTTTGGGGTTCAGGGAACCAAATGAAGAGGTTTGGCTCCCCTAAATCCCCTTTGAATTCGGTGCAAGATAGTAAGTTGTGGGAATCCCCTTTTGGCAGTGCAGAGATTCTTTGTAAAGGAATTTACGAATCTCAAAAGCTAGACTGATTAAAAGAAATTTATTATTGGCATTGGGAAGTCAGCCTTTGCTATGCATGAATAAAAAGGCTGAATTCCTTAGTGGCAAGGTCCCAGCAGAGAGATATAAAGTCATGTTAGGGAAATAGGTGAGGGAGATAAAGAGAGGGTAATGCTGAAAGAGAATATTATTTTAGTGGGCAGACATTTCCTTAGCGTAGCATGGCATGGCATGGTTAGGCCCTCTGCAAGGAATGAGTTTAAAATTGGCTCTTTTTATAGTTACAAGCTGGGGTTTTTGCTCTTGATGGGGCTGAGCTAGAATTCAGCTTGAGCTAGAATTGAATAGAAGTGAATGAGTCTTTTTTCAATTCAATAGAGTTGGAATTCTCCAGCTCTGGACTCAAATAGCCCCACCTAGATAAACCACTTTATTTGATTCCCTGGGGCAGAGATACAGGGTTCAAGGAGAATCTCTCCAAGGAGCTTCAAGTGCTTTACCTCATGGCTCATTCCCAAAGTCAGAGAGAAAGAGAAAGAGTTTCGGGGCTCCCCTCATCAGTATCACCCCACTGATATCATGGTCCTCTGAGAGAAGGAAGGAAAATAACAACAGATTGTGAACAAGTGTTGAATTTTGACCCAGTTCTAGAGCTATATCATTGGACTGTCCTGAAAAAGGAGGGAAAAATGAGTCAATGTAAAGCCACTTGACTCTGAATCTTGAGTTAAGTCTACAGGAGTAACAAGAAAGGAATGCTGTTTCCTGCCTCCAAGCCTGTTACACATAAACTGATGAGCTTGATGTCTATCACTGCCATAGCTACTTACTGTACATCAACCAATCCATTTAGCCAGCCATTTAGCCATCCATTCATCCTTTAATAGGCACATATAAGCATCTACTATGTGCTAGGCTTTTATAATAGGAAAGTATATTATGTTCCTAGGATGGTTAAGGGAAGAGTGTCCTGAGGCTTGTCATTTGACTCTGTTATTCTTTTATAAAGGAATAGTTTCTTATGTCTCTGTAAATCAAATGTAAAGGGAAGTTCCTAACAGTAAGAGCTGCGTTGGGAGATAGTGGGCTCCCCTTTCCTAAAAGTCTTCAAGCAAAATCTGGATTAGCACTTGTTAGGGAAGTTATAGAATTTAAAGAGAACTCTCAAATCTTTCTCAACTATTCTCTTCCCCAGGCTAAACATCTTCAATTTCTTCATTCGATCCCTGTATGGCATGGTTTTCTCATTAATTTGATTGCTTTCCATTGAGTTTCTTCCAGTTTGTCAGCATCCTTCTTTAAGTATGACACTCAGAGCTGAGCAAAGTACTCCAGATATAGTCTGACAGGGCAGAACATTGTTCAGTTATATGTGATATTTTGTGACCCCATTTGGAGCTTTTTTTTTTTGTTTTGGCAAAGACACAGGAGTGGTTTTCTGTTTCTGTAAATTCATTTACAGAGGCAAACAGGATTAAGTGACTTTCTCAGGATCATACAGTTAGTAAGTATCTGAACTTGGATTTGAACTCAAAAAGATGAATAAAATCTTTCAGAATCCAGTCCTGGCATTCTTATCTACTGCCTAGCTGCCCAAGGGTAGAGCACAAAAAGACTGTTGAATCTTTTTTCCCCCTGGACATTAAATATTTATTAATGTAACCCAAGTGGAATTAGCTCTAGCTCTCTGTCTCTGTCTCTCTATTTCTTCATTCCTCCCTCTTTCCCTTTCTCCCTGCCTCTTCCTTCCTCTTCCCTCCTTTTCCTCTCTTCCTCCCTTCTTCTCTCCCTCTTCACTTCTCTCTCTTCACCTCTTTCCCTCCATCCATCTCTCTTCCTTTCTCCTTCTTTCTTTTGCTCCCTCCCTCCCTCCCTCCATCCCTCCCTCCTTTCTCCCTCCCTCCATCCCTCCCTCCTTCCCTCCCTTCCTCCCTTCCTCCTTTCCTCCCTCCCTCCCTCCCTTCCTTCCTTCCTCCCTTCCTCCTTTCCTCCCTCCCTCCCTCCCTTCCTTCCTTCCTCCCTCTCTTCCTCCTTTCCTTCCTCCCTCTCTCCCTCCCTTCCTCCTTCCCTCCCTCCCTCCCTTCCTCTCTCCCTCCCTTCCTCCTTCCCTCCCTCCCTCCCTTCCCCTCTCCCTCCCTTCCTCCCTCCCTTCCTCCCTTCCTCCTTCCCTCCCTTTCTTCCTTCCTTCCCTCCTTCCTTCCTTCCTTCCTTCCTTCCTTCCTTCCTTCCTTCCTTCCTTCCTTCCTTCCTTCCTTCCTTCCTTCCTTCCTTCCTTCCTTCCTTCCTTCCTTCCTTCCTTCCTTCCTTCCTTCCTTCCTTCCTTCTTTCCTTCCTTCTTTCCTTCCTTCCTTTTTTAAATAGTCAAACTATGTTCAATAGTTAATTCACATTGAACTATAAGTCAAGTAACACTTTTAATTCTTTTTCACATGAAGGATGCTCTTATCATTAATAGAATCTAGAAAGTTGAGGGAGGATAGTGAGAATATCATTTCACTTTTCTTTTGTCATACCACATTTCAGGCAGGAGAATAAGTAGATAAACTGGAATGAGATAGTAAAAGCATTAGAAATTAGGCCATATAAAGATCAGTTGAAGAAAATAGAAGGTTTAGCCTAGAAAAGAGATGACTTAATGAGATTTGACTCCCCTCGATTCCCAGTCAAGGAGCCAAAAATGATGAGGTTTGGTGCAAGGCAGGGAGTTGTGGGAACCCCCTTCTGGTCGGATCAGGTCCTTCATAAATGAATTTATGAACCTGAAAAGTTAAACTGGCAAAAGAAATTTATTATTAGAAGTGAGAAGTCAGCTTTTACAGGCTGACTTTCTTAGTGGCAGGTCCCGATAGAGAAGTAAAAATCTAGCAGAGAAATTTTGACGGAGAAGTAAGGTCCTGATAGGGAAATAGGTGAGAGAGATAAAGAGGGAGTAATGTTGAAAAGAGAATGTCTTTTTCGCAGACAGAGGGTTGCAGCTAAGCCAAGGGGAGAGAGAAGTTCCTTGGCATGAAATGTTAGGTCCTCTGCAAGGAATTGAGCTGAAGGAAGCTTGTTTTATGGGCAGCTCTTGGTGGGGGGTGGGAACAGTTTGAGCTGGAATCTTGGAATTGCATGAGTATTCCTAGACTAATCTCCAATTCAATAGAATTGGATAGAAATTCAATCTCCAGCTTGGGCTAAGTAGGAATGGTCCTGGATTCAACTAGTCCCACCCAGATAACAGTGTGAAACCACTTTATCTTGATTCCCTGGAGTGGTCTCTTAGGGGAGGGTTTCTCAGAGGGAGTTTCCCAAGCGTTCCGCAAAGTCAGAGAGAGAGTTTTGGGCCTCCCCTCGTCCTTGAGAAGACTGTGATTGTTGTTTTCAAGTGTCTGGAGCCTGTGCAGGCTTTTTTTTTTTTTTTTTTTTTTTTTTTTTGCCTCTGGTAGTCAGAACTTGGAATAATGAGTTAAAATTGTAGGAAGGAAGTCCAAAAGTAAGCATTTCCTGACAATTAGAATTGTGGGCTGTTTGAACTGGGAGTGGGTATTCCACCTTCAAGAGTAGTCTTTATTTTTACTTACCTCTAACTAAAATTTAGCATTTCTTCATTATTCTGAGGAGTTAGTTTGTAGCCTTAACCAAATGTTCATGACACAAGCTGATCCACCCTATGGTAGAGGGAATTCAGAATTTTGGGTGAGGGATAAATTAAATGATATCCCAAATCCCTTTCTACTCTAATATTATTAGCACTCAAGAGGAATAGACTGATTTCAAAAGAGAAGGACTATTGGGAACTGTGAGAGAAGGAATGTGTGATTTGTGCCCAGCCTTGAGGTGTGCCTGGAGCAAATCAATTAATGTGTCCCAGTCTTAGTTAAGTTGTAAATTCTGTATAACTATTATCTTTGTGTCCTCAGGGCTGTATGGCTGCTACCCATATTGCAGAGCTAGGTTAATAAACCAATTTAGAACAGGTGAGCTATGTGCATGATTACAAATATATATATATTACATACATTTAACATAAGATTGAAAAAATTTGCTGATTTGTTATTTTATATAGCCTTGGAATCAGCATAGAGTACAATCACAAAGTCCCTGGGTTTGAAAGGACCTCATGGTATATATCTGATAATCTAAACCATCGGCTTATTTGTTTTCCTTCATATCTTCTCATATACTGGGCTGAGTGTCATGCATTCACATGTGATCTGAGGAAGGAACTGATTTTAGAAACCTGACAATTTTAATATTGTAAATTCCTTAAAGATAGGGACTTTCTTTTTTTTAAATTTATATTCTTAGTATTTAGATTAGTTGAGATATAGTAAGTGCTTAATAAATATTTATTGATTGAAAAGGTCTAATTCCTCTTTTACATGAAAACTCTTCAAATATTTGTCAGCTGCCATGTTTCTCCTGAATATTCCTGAGGCAAATTATTTACAGTTTATTTAATCAGTTGTCCCATAGCATGATCTTGAAGCCCTTCAAATGGGCAAGCCAATGTGTACAAAGTAACAGTAGTAATACAAGATGATCAACTGTGAATGACTACCATTTTAATCAGTATACTGATTCAAGATAACTCTAAAGGACTTATGATGAAAAATGCTATCCATACCCAGAGAAAGAGCTGATCAATCATCTGAATACAGATTGAAGCATATTTTTTAAACTTTATTTTTCTTGAGGGTTTTTTTTGGGGGGGTGGCAATATGTTTTCTTTCATATTTGGGAAATGCTTTGCATAACTTCACATGTGCCTTCTCAATGAGGGATTGGAGGTGAGAGGGAGGAAGGGAGAGAATTTGTAACTCAAAATTTTATTTATTTATTTTAAAAATTATTTCCCACTTTCTCCCTGGACAGCAAGTAATCCAATATGTGTTAAACATGTGCATTTCTTCTAAATATATTTTAATATTTATCATGCTGTACAAGAAGACATAGATCAAAAGGGAGAAAAAAATAAGAGAGAAAAAGCAAGCAAAGAAATTACAACAAAAGAGGTGAAAGTACTATGCTGTGATCCACATTCAGTCTCCATAGTCTTCTCCATGCAGATGGATGGCTATTTCCATCTCAAGTCTATTGGAATTGCCTTGAATCACTTCATTGTTAAAAAGAGCCAAGTCCTTTACAATTGATAATCATATAATCTTGTTACTCTATACAATGTTCTCTTGGTTCTATTCACCTCGCTTAGCATCAATTCATATTAGTCTTTGCAGGCTTTTCTGAAATCAACCTGCTCATCATTTCTTAGAGAACAATAATGTTCCATTACATTCATATACCATAACTTATTCAGCTATTCCCCACTTGATGGGCATCCATTCAGTTTCCAGTTCTTGTTACTACAAAAAGCATTGCTACAAATATTTTTTGCACATGTGGTTTGTTTTCCCTTTTTTATGATCTTTTTTGGGATATAAACCAGCTCAAAGGCTATGCACATTTTTTTTAGCCCTTTGGGCATAGTTCCAAATTGCTCACCAGAATGGTAGGATCATTTAAAAACTTCACCAACAATGTATCAGTGTCCCAGTTTTCCCATATGTCCTCTAACATTTATCATTATCTTTTCCTGTCATTTTAGCCAATCTGAGAGGCATAAAGTGGCATCTTAATTTGTTGTCTTAATTTGCATTTCTCTAATCAATAGTGAGTTAGAGCATTTTTTCATGATTAGAAATGACTTTAATTTCATAGAATAAAAATTGTCTATTCATATCCTTTGACCATTTAATTGGGGAAAGGCTTATTCTCCTATAAATCTGAGTCAATTCTCTATATACTTTAGAAATGAGGTCTTTTTCAGAAACATTGGATGTAAAATTTTTCTTCTAGTTTTCTGCTTCCCTTGGCTGTATTGTTTTTATTTGTATAAAACCTTTTAAGTGTAATATAATCAAAATTATTCACTTTGCATTTCATAACATTTTCTAGTTCTATGACCATAAATTCTTCCCTTGTCCACAGATCTTAGAGGTAGACTATTTTTGTTCTAATTTGCTTATAGTATATCACTCTTTATGTTTAAATCATGAACCCACTTCAACCTTATTTTGGTATAGGGTATATTTGATATAAATGTTGGTCAATGTTTATTTTCTGCATATTCTTTTCCGAGTGGTGCTTATCAAACACTAGATTACTATAGTCACTGACTATTGTGTCTTGTAAACCTAACCTATTCCACTGATCCACTACTTTACTTCTTAGTCAGTGCCAAATGGTTTTGATGACTGCTGATTTATAATGTAATTTTAGGTCTGCTACAGTTAGGTCATCTTCATTTGCATTTTAAAAAATGAATTCCTTTGAATTCCTGACCTTGTTGTTATTATTTTTTCTAGATTTATAAAATAATTTCTTGGCACTAAATTGGTATGACACTGAATAAGTAGATAAATTTAAGTAGAATTATCATTTTAATTATATTAGCTCAGCCTACCCATGAGTACTTGATATTTTTCTAATTGTTTAAATCTTTATTTGTGTGAAAAGTTTTTTTTTTTGTAATTGTGTTCATATAGTTCTTGGCTTTGTATTGGTAGGTAGGTTCCCAAATATTTTTAAAGAATTTGGATGCTATACCACTTGGTGTATAGATATTTAATATTGATATTACTTCATTATCTGCAGTACCCTTTAGCAAGGTATAATTTCCTTCCTAATCTCTTTTGATTAGATTTAATTTTGCTTTTTTTTTGATCTGAGATCAGGATCACTACCCCTGCTTTTTTATTTTTATTTTTATTTTTTTTTACTTTAGCTGAAGCATAATAGATTCTACTTCAGCCTTTTATTTGTACTGTCTATGTAACACTCTGCTTCATATGTATTTCTTATAAACAACTTATTATAAGATTCTGGCTTTTAATTCACTCTGCTCTCCACTCTCATTTTATGGGAGAGTTCATCCCATTCCTATTTACAGTTAAAATTACTAACTCTGTATTTCCCATCATCCTATTTTCCCCAAGTTATAGTTTTCTCTCTCCTTTTATCCTTTCCTTCCTCACCAATAATTTTTTTTCTGAAAATAATCTCCTTCAATCTGTCCTCCCTTTTTTAAGCCCTTCCCCCCTTTCTTATTCCTTTCCCTTTCTTCTTCCCTATAGGGTGAAACAAGTTTGTATAACAGCTAAATATATATTATATTCTCTCTTTGAGCTAAATGTGATGAGAACGTTCAAACAATGATTTCACAATTTGATCCACAAAAAACTTAGCAAGCCAACCAGCACTTCTTAAGTACATCCTGTGCCCCAGATTCTGTGCTTTCTCCCTTCCTGTCAGTATTCTTCCTAAAATGTAGATATGGTTTCATCATAGCACGATAGGATAGAACAATCTACTTGTGGGCATCATTTCCCTTACAATGTAGCTTAAAATTTCATTACTTCTGTTGCTTGTCATATCTTTTAAACTTGTAGTATTTGGAGTCAGAAAACCTAGATTAATATCTATCTTGATTATTTGCTAGTTATATGGGCCTGGGAAAGAGATTTAAGCCTTCTGAGCCTAAATTGACTTACTTGCAAAATGGGAATGATTATACTTTATGAATATATTGTTATGGTGAGGAGAAGGAAAAGTGGTTCAAAGAGACTGAAGGGGTGGTTAAATTTTTTAAAAAATAGGATAAGATTTTATAATGAACAAAAGAAAAGAGTAATAAAAAGATATGACCCACAACTGAGATAATATAACTGAACAGTTTAAATAATATATTGAAAAAATAAAAAATAGAAAGTAGACAACAGAAATAACATTGACACTAACAGGAATAATTTCATCTAGAAGCTAAACCAATGTAAATTAATTTTGCTATATCAAGGAGACAACTGTAGAAAACAACCTAGTCAGCAACAATTTGCTGTGATTGGAGAGAGATGGCTGCCAAAGGCAAGACTGGATTAGAAAATGAACTCTCTGAAAAACCTTTCAGAAAGACCATAGATGATTATGAGCACTAATCATATAAAGCAAAAACATGTTCTAGAAGTTAAAACAGTCTGAAAAAAAGCTTTCCAAAATAATAAACTAAGCAAAATCATCTCAATGATGTTCTAAGATGAGAATAGAAAGAGAAATATAAACAGAATAAAAATGGAAAAGATTTTTACTACAAACTTCTGGATCATAATCTGGCCTCTTCCTATTTTTCCATTCTTATACTTTCTTCCACCATCCCCTGCCATCATCACAAATGCTATGATCTAGTGATATCTACTTTCTCACTGTTCCTTATACAGCATTCCATCTCCTAATGCTGGGATTTTCACTAGCTGTTTTGTTGCCTATCCTAAAAATAATCTTCCTCACCTTACAAATTTTTTCAACTCCGAATTAAAGTCCTTTTTTCATATAAGAGTTTTTTCCAATCCTCTTTACTCTTCAAACTTCTCTCTGTGATTACCTCTAATTTATTGTACATTATGTGTGTGTGTGTGTGTGTGTGTGTGTGTGTGTGTGTGTATCAGTAGTTATATTACTAAGGTTCAAGATATTTTTTTCCTCCCGTGCCTTTAGTTAGTATCTCAATGCCCTCAGAATTGTATTGTCTCTAGTACAGATATTCTCTATATGAACTCGATCCAATCCATATTTCTTGAAACTTAGAGAATACAAGATTCCATAATGCTTTTTGTTGTTGATTGATTATAAAATCAACCTTTCCCCCCCAAAAAAAAACCAAACAAACACCCACAAAACATTAATTTAGTAGGAGCCTTAGAGGCTCCTTTTACATCAAGGTGTCTTCTTCTAAAATATGTAGATTTATAACTAAGGCAGGATGGGAATAATCCCCTCTAATAATAACCATTAGGAAAGGCAGAAAACAGAAGATATATGGTCACCAAAAGCATTCACTACTCTGTAAAAAAGATCTAGTGTACAATCCAGATTGAAAAGAGTTTCCATTTAGAAGGTGAGGTCTTCTGGATGTTCCTCTTTGCTGATTAATTTTTTTTTTTGGTTGCTTCAAGCTCCTAGACATTGCAGAGCCTCTTGGAAGAGATCTTCACTCATTCCTAATCCACACAGGAAAGAGCAAGTGAATATAGAATAGGTCTACTGCTGAAATTTCAGGCTCTATCTAAATGGATCAGTCAAAATTTTTTTAAAAAAATGTTTATAACATGCCTTGTAAAACACTGGAAAAACAAAGAAAAGCAAAGATGTGGTACCTTCCCCGTAAGGAATTTTTACCCTAATAGGGGAGAAAATATCCTCTTATCTGCCTTCAGTGAGCTCCACTCATTATATTTTATCACAGGGTACTGAAAGAACAAGGTTGCCAATAGAGTTTGGTTGAAAAAATTGCAGGAAAGGGTAATATTCCCATTTCAGAAAAAGGGAAAAGAGTGGAAACTGTAAACTTGGATTCTTGGCAACATTCTTGCATGTATTATTCAAGGAATGACATGAATATTTGGAGCAGGATCATTAAGTATGGCCATGACTTCATCCAAACTTCTTTCCTGTCTTTCCTCACAGAAGAGAGAAGATCTAGCAGTGAGCCCTAACAAAGCTTCTGTCTTGTTTAACTACTTATGAGCATTTATCAATTGATACTTTAATAAATTACATGTTCATTATCAGTGATTTTTGTCTAAACAAATGTTTATGTTTTGACATTGAAAGATTAAAGTAGCCCAAGTGAAATTTCCTTGATTTTACTTTACTTTACTTGCCCTGAAGGGCAAGGACTGAGCTGAGAAAAGAAAGAACATTTATCATTTTGGTCATTTCTGAGACTAGTCCTTTGTATATTTACTGAAATGACCTTGAATTTGGTGAGAGAAGATTTATAAGGAGATGAGTAAATAGCAGATGGAAGGGTTGGGATATTGGTGGTATTATCCTTGAGTACACTTTTGGTAGCCTAGAATCCCATACCCAATAACCCACAAGCATTTCAATAATTTGAAAAAGTCTTTTGTAAATATATGAACAGGCAGTTTTCAAAGGAAGAAATATCAGTTATCAATACTAAAAAAATCTAAGTTATCAATATCTAAAGTATTCTAAATCACTAATAATTAGAAAAATACAAAGTAAAACGACTTTGAGGTACCATCTGACCCCCATCTAGTTGACAAAATGAGAACTATAAATGCTGGAGAGACCTTGGGAAAACTAGTACATTATTACAGTGATGGTAGAGGTATAAACTGGTCCAATAATTCTGGGAAGCAATTTGAAACTACATTCCCAAAGTAATAAAACTGTACATATCTTTTTATCTAACAGTACTGCTACTATATTTGTACCCTAAAGAGATAAAAGAAAAAAGGTTTCATAAATAAAAAATATTTATAGAAGCTCTTTTTGTCATGGCAAAGATTTGGAAACTGAGGGAATGACTGAACAAGTTATAGTATATGAGTGTAATGGAATATTATTGTTCTATAAGAAATAATGAAGGGGATGTTTTCAGAAAAAATTTGGGAAGACTTATAAGAACTGATGCAAAGTGGAGTGAGAAGAACCAGGAGAGCAATTTATAGAGTAATGTCTTTTAAAAACAAACAATTTGAAAGATTTAGAAATTTTGATCAACACAATGACCAATCATAATGCTAAAAACTTTATAATGAAACATGTTATCTATGTCCTGCTAGAGAATTGATAGATTCAGTGCAAATATAAGCTACTTGTCTTGTGTTTTCTTCTCTTTTCTCAGTTATGGCTAATGAGAAAATTTGGTTTACTTGACTATACATATTTGGTTTCTTTTTCTGAATTCAACAGTATTTTATTGACTATACATATTTGTAATAGGTTTATTTTTTCTTGCTTTTTCAAAGTTAGAGAAAGGGCGAATTATAAGGGAAAGAATTCAGAACTGGAAACAAGATTGAATTTTTTTAAAAAAAGATCTTTTGTACTATTCTTGTGGGTTAGATAGTTTAGGGATATTTTGATAGTATAATTTGTTTCATTCATACCTCGTTGAATACCTACACTCAAACAACAGTCATTGTCAAAAGTCAATATCAACATGGAGACAGGTACTAGTAGTATTGCCCTGGGAATCTGTTTAGTGCTGTAAAACATTTTAAATCAGTGACTTGGAGAAATTATAGATGCCATAATTGTCAAAAAAAATAGATGGCATGAAGCTTTAAAGGATATTTAAATGTGTTAAAATTCAAAGTTGGATTTAAAAAATATTTTGACAGTCCAGAAAGATGCCTGGGACTTGGTACCTAAAAAGCTGTGCTCCAAAAGAGTGAATGAATGAATGAAAAAGGGGAGTGTCCAGACTGAGGGAAATGAGGATCCTACTGCATTTTGTCCTTGAGAGAACATAGTTAGAACATTTAATTCTTGGTGTCAGTGATGGAACAGAGCACGGTTAGAGAAAGGTCATTGGGATTGGAGGCACGTGGGAACAGAATGAAAGAATTAGGAGTATTTAAATGAGAGAAGACGTAGGGTGAACCTAATCACTGTCTTCAGGTATTTGAATGACCATCACATGGAAGAGATTTACTCTGCTTACTCCAGAGGGCCAATCTAGGTTAGTAATGTCAAAGTCCTACCAGGGGATGGGCAGCAGCACTGAAATCATAGAATTTGGCTTCATATAAATCTTTTTGCTTTTGTGACTTTAGCTAAGTCACTGAAATTTCATGGACTTTAATTTTTCATCATTTGTAAATGAAATGGTTGGGCCAGTTGGCCCCTAAGATCCCTTCACTCAAGATCTCTACTTCCATGAGCAATATGTAAAAATATGTATTTTTTTTCTGAAGCAATTGGGGTTAAGTGACTTGCCCAGGGTCACACAGCTGTAAAAGTGTTTTTTTTTTTTAAACAAACAATTGGAATTGTCTGGTGGTAGAATGAGTTGCCTTGGGACTGGGTATGTGCCCCATCACTCGAAGTACCCAATAGAGGCTGTCAGGGATTCCTCTAATTCTATGAAACTTGCCTTCATGACTTCCTCACAAATGTTCAGAGGATTGCATGGGATAGTATATGGGAAAGAGATTTTAGAATACTCTATAAGCTGTTAGATAGGAATAAGAACCAGGTCTGTGATTTAAGTTCATAGAGGACCATCCAATCAGAACACTCTCTTGATTAATGCTGGTTGATGTTTTCTTTGCAACTCGTAGTCTTCATGAATTGTCTGGATCAATTTATATGTATGTAGTTTGCCCTAGGTCACACAGACGTGTATGTCAGAAGTTGAACATAAAATATACATTATATATAATATGTTATATATCAGATAAAATTTTTATTAATATAATAAATGCATGATGTAAAATAATAGATTATATTTATGTAGGTGATAGTATATATAATATATGGAAAATAGAATTATACATATAGTAATATACCAAATATACAAAATAAAATGATATTACTATATCATGAATTTTATATAATATAAATATAGCATATTATGTGTTATATATATGTATATATATATATATATATATATATATATATATATATAAATGTATATATATTGTAACACTTCAGTTGAAATATCTTCTCATTAATGTGCCCAACTCATGCCTTTTCTCATTGTCTCCAGTTCTTCAAAATTTCCTCTACAGATGATTTCTTCACTATACTGAGCACTTTTCTTTACTTCCTTTAATATTTCTAAGATAAACAATATATCATCTCAGCTGTGTATTTCTTGTGTCTCACTCACCTATATAATCAGTCCATCTCCTGTTTTGAAAACATGTCAGTCTCATCTCTATAAATGGTAAGTACATACTGCCAACCACAGACCTTTGGAAGCAACATATTCTGCATCTTTCTCCTACCTCCCATCCCTATAGCATTTCTTCCTGTCTTCAGCCTCTCTGTGTGCTGTATCTCAGATCCTGAAAATGTCATGGAATTACTCATCATTTCTTTCTTTCTTTTCTTTTCTTTTATTTTATTTTTTGATTATTTTTTATTTTTTTAAATTTTATAATTATAAATTTTTTTGACAGTACATATGGATGAGTAATTTTTTTAAATAACATTATCCCTTGTATTCATTTTTCCAAATTTTCCCCTCCCTCCCTCTATTCCCTTCCCTAAATGACAGGCAATCCCATACATTTTACATGTGTTACAGTATAACCTAGATACAATATGTGTGTGTAAATCTAATTTTCTTGTTGCACGTTAAGTATTAGATTCCAAAGGTATAAGTAACCTGGAATTACCCATCATTTCAAACGTGTATAATTCATCAACCTTACCCTTAACAGATTTCTTGAATGTAGGAATTGCAGGAAAGAGAGGTGGAGGTGGAGGATGGAGGAGGAAGGGGGGGGAGAATTGGATGGCTGCCAAAATGAATGCTTGTTGGGAGACAGAGAAAACTAAAGAGCAAAGACAGATGAAGTGAAGAGGGTGATGGTGGTGATGGTGGGAGGGGGTTTTTGGGCATGAGGGCTGGACAGGGTAGCTGCCTGCTGATTGCCTGCAAAGTTCATGGACCCAGACAGTCAGAAAAGCTGCTAATGAGCTGATGACATTGGAGCAAATAGCAATAGCATATGTTGGCTCCCTGCTATTCTTGTATTTTTAGCCCAACTTGGTTGGAGATGATCGATGTCCAAGGGGAAACTGGGTTGGAAGGAGAGTCCTTTCTCTGTAGAGTGTCAGCAGCCGCTGCCAAGAATCTTCCAACATGTAAATGAATCACCCACCCTGTCAGGGAAAGATTACACACATTATTCCTGAGTTGGCACAGACTATCAGCCAATGTGATACAGTTTGTAATTTTAATTCTCACACATCACCATAAGCTTGCACAACCTGTTATGCATTCAATACTGTGTTACCCTGAGAAATCATCTGCATGCTGACTGTGAGACTCTGATCCTCAAAAGTCAGGAAAATAAAAGCTTGCCCGGTTCTTTGTCTAGTGAGGCATGGGGATGGAAGGAACACTGGAATGGATGACAGACCTGTATTCAAATACATCACCCGCTCATTGTGTCACCTTGGGCCAGATTTGTCATCTGTAGAATGTAGGATAAAGAGTTTGACTTAGGTAGTCTCTTGAGATCCTTCCATATCTAACAATCTATGATTTAAATTCATTTTGCTCCTTTTTTTTACTTTATTTCCCATTTTTCTTTTTCAGAATCCTCTTGTACCTTTTCAGCATCCCCTCTGACCCACATTCACGAACAATACCCCTCCTAAGGCATCAGGCTCCCCAGGATTTATACATTATAGCATCTCACTTAATTTTGCTCTTCCTGGATAAGACCAAGGATGCCAGACTTTGCTTAAACAACGTTTCTTCTCCTCTTGCAAACCTCAACCAAATTTTATTTCATTCTTGGAACCTACTATATTGATAATTCAATTCATGCTTAGAATTTGATAGGCTACTTCTTCTGTGTGTAACATAATTGCACATTGGTAGGAGCCTCCTAAAGACAATGCCTTAATCTAAAGGGTGATGCAGGATCATAGATCCAGAGTTGGAAGAACCCTTAGAGATCATCTAGTCTAAGTCTTTCATTTTACAGATTAGGCAACTGAGCTCAGAATAAAAATCAGCAGAGCCAGGTTTGAACAGAATTCAAACTCTTGTCTGATGATTCTATGCTCAATGTTCTCTCTGATAGAATATCAAGAGCATGACCAGTCTGACAGGGAAATATTTCAGACAAGAGACATCTTGGGCATGCCTCAAGTTATAAGCTTAAAAAAAGAAAACCACCAGGTCTGTAATTTCATCAGTGTAGGGAACTTAAGGTGAGAACTCTTTACCAGTCAGAATTGCCTGGAGGTACTTGACAAACCATTCAGTATTTTTTCCAGGAAAATTCCAAATGGGGAGAATCAGGTGTGACTGAAAAATGACTAAATATGCATCCCCCCACACACACACAGTGAAAGAGTTAAGTAATTGCCCAAGATGATTCAGACAATATGACATTATGTGTCAATAGTAGAATTTGAACCCAGGTCTTCTTGATTTTGAGACTAGTTCTTTATCCACTATCCCATGCTACTCAATAACAATTGCTACCACCATTTCAGAGTTTGCAAAGTGTTTTATATATTTTATTTCATTGGATCCTCACAACAATTATGTAGGATGGTTATTTTAATTTCCATTTTAAAGAAGATGGAAAGATTAAATGACCTGCCTAGGATCACCAAAAGTAAATATTTTGAGGCAGAATTAGGAATTAAATTCTTCCTGTCTTCATATCCAGTGTTGTGGCATCTAGCTGCCCATAACTAGAACTCATAATGAGGAAGAATCGCCCAGTAATGGATGTTTTTTTTTATATTGGATGCCTAGGCTCTACTAGTAGCATGGGTCTAGTTGGATAAGCAGAGGCAGATGAAAAGGGATGGGACCACAACGCTATATCTACAGAATAAATCAGAGGATGCCATTAGTTCAAACTGAGATGTCAGGCTCACATCTGACTCATAGAAAGGACAAATTTTCAGAAGAAAATAGGGGTCAATGGCAAAGAGTTTCATTAAAGTGATCTAGGAAATAATATGATAGGTTGAGCAGTAGATAAAGGAAAATTCATTTTCCTGAGTTCAAATTCAGTCTGACACTTACTAGTTGTGTGACCCTGGACAAGACACTTAACTCTATATGCCTCTATTTACTCTTCTGTAAAATAAGCTGGAGAAAAAAGTGACAAAATACTCCATTATCTTTGTTAAGAACACCTCAAATAGGGTCCCAAAGAATTGGTTATGGCTGAACAATAACAAAGGAAGTAATACTTAGGACTTGGAGCTAAGGAGTCAGGAAAAAGAAATCAGCACTGACAGAAAATAAGATGAATGAGCTAGAAAGGCTGGCAGGTTGAATTTATGGTGGGAGGCTGAATTTCTATAGGAAAGGCACAAAGGAGGCAAATCTTATACTTGGACATTTCCTCAGTTTCCTTAATTGTAAAATGGGGTAATAATAACATTTACTTCCCAGGATTGTTGTGAAAATCAAATGGATTAATATATTTATATATGAAAGTACCTAGTAGAGTATTTAGCCTGTAATAACTGCTACATAAATGCTTATTCTCTTTCCCTTTGTTTCTTAAAGTCGCAGGACTAAGCTTTGTTTGGACCCGAGGTAGCTCTGAATTCTTGGGCAGGATTCAAGAGCCCAAATGATAGAAAATTAAGAAGTAGGTAAAATTGTTTCTCTGAATCCAGCATCCTCTTTTCTTCTGCTGTTGTACGGAAGGAATCTCAAGAAGGTCATCTTTCTCAGGTAGCAATCCTGTTTTAGAGCATTCTTTTCTTTTTCCAGCAAAAAGTACAGCCTAGGTAGTCTGTATTTTATAAGCCCTAGAGCATTCTGGATATTCTTTTTTATGTGTATAAGGGAGAGTAGTCATGTGCCAATGAGTGTGTATAACCCAGACAGGATTGGAAAATTTCTGCTTTCTAATGTTAGCATTCATTGGAGGTTTTATCTCTTCCCTTTGGCAGCCAGTTTACCATGGATAGTCCTGCAGCTGGGTTTTGAAAGACTTGAATTCAAATTCTGTGCAAGATATTAATTAGCTTTGTGACTCTGAACAAGATATTTAACTTCTCTCTGTCTCAGTTTCCTTATCTGTAAAATGGGGATAATAAATAGCATGAATTCCCAGGGTTGCTATAAGGCTCAAATGTGATAATATAAATGTTAGCAATTATTATTAGTTTTGGTATTTTTATTATTCACTGTCAAACTTGTGATTTAGCACAAAATAGATGTGCTAAGTGCCCTACTATGCCATGGGGAACTTGTTTGGTTCCTTCCTCCCTCCCCAAAGTATTATAACTACATGTCTGCAGTGTTAAGATTTATCTAGCACGGTAGGAACACACTCATTATCAGAAGGTTGGTCACCAGATGATGAATGTTTTTTGGCCACTATAGCTAAATGTTAATAAATTGCTTTTCTCAAAGCTTCCTGATATTTCTGGTTTTGGCTCTGGGATTCCCTGGCCCCAGGGACTTTTTAGCTCACCTAATCTGATGAACTGGTTTGAGGTAAAGTTTCAAGGTGAACAGTGATTTATCTGCTGGCCTTCCCAGGTAAACTCTTATAGATTCTGGGTTTTCTAAGCTGGAGCCCAAAGCCCAAGTAACAAGGAAATTCTAGGTATTTCCTCAATGATACTGAAGGAATTCTTGTTTGACTACAATTGTTCTTTGGTTGATGTAGGACAGTGGTTCAACAGCATCCCTGTGGGATCACATATTGAATTAATTTTAAAATGTAATGTTATCTATGTTTATTATAATAAATATTTCCAATTACATGTGAATCTGGTTCAGCTCATTAAGATGTACTTTCACATGCTAGATGGTATGTTTGACATCTGTAGTGTAGAATACTCCCTCTTTTTAAAGAAAATTCGTAAATAGTTTTAGAAAATGTCTTTGGGCACTGAGAATAAGTGACTTAAACAGGACCACACTGCCCAGTATGTGCCAAAGGTAGGACTTGAATGCAGAACTTTCTCCCAGACCAGTTCTCTATCCACTATTCTAGGCTGTTGCTATATCTCTACCCCTTCCAATTTTAGAGCCATAGATTTAAAGCCAGAAGAAGGATCATTTAGTCCAATCTTGTCATTTTACAGAGGAGGAAACCAAGGTCTTTCCCAGAATCACTTAGGTAGTAAGTAACAGAGCTGGAATTTGAACCCACCTCTTAGCCAGATTGTAAATTCCCTATTCTTGTAATGGACAGAGATGGCTATGAATGTGAATGCGGACTAAAGATTTTTCAAAAAGGGATAGTTGTCTGCATGAAAATCTCTTACCCCTAAATTGCCACTAGTAAGCTCTGAGCAAGGTCTGATCCTAATGCATTGTCACTATCAAGGCCAAAACAAGGTGATGGTCTACTTCTCTTACTATATGATAAGCAAAACCAAAAGATTCTGATGAATGAAACACTGTGAGTCATCCTGCTTTCTAGTGAAGAGTCTTCTCTGGAATCCCTTTAGTGGGCTTCTCTTCAGGCTGTTACCAGCTGAAAAGATTGGGGATTTGGAATGAAAAGATTGTGGAATGGGGCAGGGGGAGAAGGAGGGAGAGACCCCTAAACAAATAAGACTGGGAATAGGTGAGAGTAAGATTGTGCTTACACATAGGCTGAAACTGAACAAGTGAAAATTCTCTAAATACCAGCATTTGGGAAAGATTGGGAAAGTACATGCCATATATTCATTACCTGGCTATGACCTGGATCCATATCTTTTAGCTTTGCTATTTACTACCTGTCCTTGAGCAAATTATCTGTATTCTTAGTGATGAAGCAACTCTAAGATTATATTCTGGAGGATATTTGCTAATATGATATGGAAGAGGGAGTTCCCTCACTGAGAGTTCTCTACACTAGTGAAAACAGACTTTCCCTTTTTTCTTCCTTCACCAATAAGTAAGAAATTAAGTTTGGTCTCTCAGCTAAGTGTGTAGTTTTCCCAGATATTCTTATTCATATGACTGATTAAAATGTAGGGTTTTTTTTTTTAATCTTTTGGTTTATTCTTAGGATCCAATTCACTTGCTTGCCACTGCATTACCTCCCTGTTGACATGGTCATCTTCAAGAATAAAGGGTAAATATCAACCACAACCATCATCACAACAACCTTTGTGAGAATCATAAATATAACAACAGAACTATTAGTACTATTCAATTAAGACGAGATCCCAACTTTAGGATCTCTTGTGGATTCTGTTCAATCCAGGGAGATCTTTGCCTCTAAAAAGAGAGGTTAAGTGCTTTCTTTTTTTCTCTAACTTTTTATACTTGAGTCTGGGGGAAAATCATTGAAAATTTTGACTTGACATATCTAGGATGTTCCCAAGTGGGGGGATGCCTAATTAAAAAAGGTACTCAACATAAAGCTGTGGATCAGCTATTTATTTTTTTCCATGCAAGATAAATTCTGAAAACACAAAAGACTCCTAAGCATTCATTGATGAAATTGTAGAATCCATAAGTCCTATTATGCTTTCCTGGGAGGTTGATACTTAAACGGTCAAACAGGAAACATTTTGTGGAACAGTCATTCACCTTTATGCCAGCTCTCTATTATCCAAAAAACTCCCTCGAGGTCCATATCTTCTGAAAAGGAAATAGTTTAGGTCTATCCTTCTGTAATCTCTTGAGTAGTGAGGTATAGTTACCAAAAACTCCTTTTGCTTCCCAGAAACACTGACCAAGGAACCAGGAACTCCTTACCTCTTGATGAAGCCATTCCTGAAAAGTTCATTCTGGCACCTCTTCCCAGGAGAAGAAATACAAAACAGAAGAGGTAGCCCAACACTTGAGATCTGGTTTCAGGCATGTCTTGGCCAATTTGTGGAATTTTTTGCTGTCCCATAGGAGCAATTGTCTGAACTTCTGGGGTATTGGAGAGCAGAGTCTCTCTCCAATCACGAAGTCCCAAGAAAAAGCTTAGCAGAGCTCCAGATTGTTTGCTTTTTCTGACTTGGTGACCAGTCTTCTTTGACAAGTATACTGAAATTACAGATGAGAGATGGGGAGCCTTTGGGGTTGAGCAGAAGGCTGAAATCTCAGAGTCAGAAGGGATACTAGTGACTAATACAACAGATACTCCAAAAAGAATCTCTATAACAACACATCCAACAAGTGGTTATCTAAATTTCACACAAAGACTTCCAGTGATGAGAAAGCCATCATCTTCTAAAGCAGTGAATTTTACTTTTGTATCACTAATTGCATGTCATCTCTGTCTTTAAGCCATTGAGATGATGTAGCCAACTACAGACTCCTAAGGGAGATCCCTTGCCAAGCTGACATCTCTTTGGGTCCATCACTAGTGAATATACCCATTTACAATATTGATTAGTCCATGTCTTTTCACATTTTTTTCCATCAGCTAAAATGAGAGACTTAATCAAATGTTTTGATGAAATTTAGGTAAATTGTGTCTAGATCTAGCATTGCTTTCATCTGCCAGTTTAATAACCCTGTCAAAAAAGGAAATAAAATTGGTCTGACACAGTACCTATTCGTGATGAAGCAATGTGAGGTTCTTTGTGGTTACCTCTTTATTTTCAAGATATTCACTAACTATCAATTCAATAATATATAAGTGCATTGATATGTTCTTTACAAGGCCATTTGCCTTAATGGGCAGAGAAAGTACAAAGTTCAGCATGTTACAGTGCATTTTCTGCATAAGCCCCCAGAAGGCTCTCCTGTTGCTCCAGATGCCCATCACTCACCCCACATACATGCACAGATAAAGAATATCTGTCTATACCTTTTCCCAATCAATAAGAACAGCCTGTCCTGGATCTCCACTTTTCATTCCCTTTAATGGATGTCCAGGTTCTAATTCTATTCATTTAATCTGATTATCATATAACATTTGGTTTGAGCTCCTACTCCCACTAAGATTTTATTTGTTTCCAACTTTGAGTGGTTCCAAAAAATACAGCCTTTAATTATAGAGTGCATTTATTGAATGGAATTAAAAATATCAGTACATTAAAATTCCTCAGTGTGCGATAACCTATGGCTACTTTTCAGTGGTGGCAGCTGATTCTGCGATGTCATGGGCTTTCATTTTTAATTTTCTCCTTGGGACAGCTGTGCCTAGAAGCCATTTGCAAGAAAGGGTAACTAGGTATCCCTCTGACATCAAAGTTATAAAGAGTCTTTGTGTGTTTATCTCTACTTCTCCTTCCGTAGGGATGGCATCTGCTTCCTGGTTGATCACTAGATAGTTAGGTGACCCAGTGAATGGACTGCCAGCCCTGTAATCAGGAAAACCTGAGTTAAAATACAACCTCAATCACTATATATGTGATCTTGGGCAAGTCACTTAATCTCTGTTTGCCTCAGTTTTCTGAATGGCGATATGGGGATAATAATAGTACCTATCTTCCAGGATTATTGGGAGGATCAAATTAGATAATTAGCACAGTACTTGTTATATATAAATTGTTATATATAAATAGTAGCTATTATTATTGTTGTTATTGTGATTTTTTACGGCCATTAGAGGGGATCTCTGTCAGCACTAGCATCATTTTGTGCAATCCTTGTGGGCTGATGGTTCTTAAAACTCACTTTGCCATCTTGCTTTCCTGGGATCCTTTTCAGGCTAGTTTCCCAGACTCATTATGTTCTGGTACAGAAATCAATCAATTCTTCACTTTAAATATTCTGTTATTGTAGAATATAGGCTGCTAGCTGAGGCAGTAGATAGAGTGCCAGCCAGGAGTCAAGAAGATCTTTCTTCCTGAGTTCAAATCTGACCCAAGTCCTAGCTGTGTAACCCTGAGCAAATCACCCTGCTTGCTTCAGTTTCTTTGTAAAATGAGCTGGAGAAGGAGATGGCAAGCCATTCCAATCTTTGCCAAATCTCAAATAGGATCATGAAGAATTGGGCATGATTGAAAATAACCAAATAACAACATAGTATTATATTCCATGATCATTTTTGTCAATTCTTTTGTTATTACTCTTCTGAAGCAATGCAAATCACAGGTGTATCTCTTTTTTATGGTACCATCCTGATGGAAGAGATATCTTTCCTGTAGAAAAGATTTTAAAAAACATTTTAGAATTTATCTAGGATTCTAAGTTAAGGTCCCTGGACTATTATATTAGTTTTTAGATTATCTGTACCTTTTAAAAAATCTTTTTTTTCCCTCTACAATCCTGTGATACTGTTCTTGTTATCCATTAAGAGATAATAATAGTTCAATAAAAACATTTTCTAATTCTTTCAGTCTATGTTCATTCTGAACTTTGTACTCTTTAGAATCAAGCCATGTTTCTAAATTCATATTCTCTTATTAAAGGGGAAAAGTGGTTAGGGAGATACTTGGTTTAAATCTCACTTTTGACACATACTAATTGTGTAATCTTGGATAAATCAATTAATTTTTCAATGTTTTTTGACAGCTCTCTAAGATTATAAGGGGCCAACCTGCATTGGTAAATTAAGTTTCCTCAGCGGAGATTATACTTATGAAATTAGAGGTCTAGTCCCCATTATATTCTACACCTACTCTTTCTTTTGCCTTCTCCATATATTAAGAAAAAAAAATCTGAGTAGAGTGGTGATTTTCCTGTATATCCATATTGATCTTTTTAGAGATCACTTGTTAGCAATCAAAAAGATCTTGATAGGCTTGCATCAAGCAGAATTTAATAAAATGAAATTCAATAGAGGTAAATGTAAATTCATATCATGTTTGGGTATAAAAATCAAGGTCACAGTCTAAAATGGGAGATTAATGCTAGATAGCAGTTATTCTGAAAGAAAGATAGGGGCATTTCAGAGGATGTCAAGCTCAATAGAAAGTAGCCATGTGATGTGGCAACTACAAAACCTAATGTAATCCTCAGTTGCATTAAGAAGGATGCAGCTTCCAGGAATAGGGAGGTGACAGTTTCTCTGTTCTCTGCCCTTGTCAGACCCAATCTGGACTATTGTATTCACTTTCTGGGAGGCACAGATTAAGAAAGACATCCATGATCAAGAGAGTGTTCAGAGGAGAGAACCCAGCATGGTGAAGTGACTTGAGTCCATCTCAAATGAAAAGTGTTTGAAATTTCAGCCATAGGGAAGAGAAGACTATGAGGGTTTCATGATGAGGGTGGGGGTGATATGCTGACTGTCTTCAAGTATTGGAAAGTCTAGAATGTTAAAGGAGGTATCAAATTTGTTCTCTTTTGTGGGTAGCAGGGCAGAACTGAGACCATTTTTTCTTTCCCTCTCTTTCTCTTTCCCCCTCTTTCTCCCTGTTTATTTTTCTTCGTTCCTTCACTCCTCCCTTCCTCCCTTCCTTCCTTCCTTCCTTCCTTCCTTCCTTCCTTCCTTCCTTCCTTCCTTCCTTCCTTCCTTCCTTCCTTCCTTCCTTCCTTCCTTCCTTCCTTCCTTCCTTCCTTCCTTCCTTCCTTCCTTCCTTCCTTCCTTCCTTCTTACCTTTTTCTTTCTAGAATAAAGAATAATCTAGGCAGCTCAAGTGTTAGTGGAGTAATTTTAGAGTATTAAAACCACCCCAGCAATCTCAAACAATTTTTTAACTCTGTTCACAGTTGTGATTATAGGTAAAGTTTTAGAGAAAGGTGGTGCTGAATACAGCAAGTTATTTAGTATTTTCCCTGTTTCTCCTGAGAGCAGTGGAAAACTTTCTGACTCTAGACATAAGAATCTGGTTCTAAATCTCACCTAAGACTATTATGATCTTAGATAAGTCACTTAACCCTTTTGAGCTTTACTTTCTCCATCTGTAAAATGAGGAAGGAATTTCTCCTGATAAGTCACTTAAACACCTTGTAACTTGGTTTCCTCAGATGTAAAATGAGGTTATTGAATTAGTCTTTAAATCTCTTATAGACATAGATCTGTGATACTAAGTGGATATTAACTGCTGCAGCCTCCTTCCTGTGAAAGGTAAAGCTCATTATGTTCAAATTTTCTAATTACTACCTTTCCACCTTTAGTTAGGCAATTTTTACAATCTTCTCATTAGAGGTTAATTTCCATGATTGTTTTATTCAGTGGTTTCCTTAAATACTGCTGGGAAGGCTGTCTTTGGCATTTTCAATTTTAATTTCATTCTGCCACCCTTATTAATTTGGAATCCAGGGGTGATTCCAGTCACAGCTTCAATACCCGTTTGTTTCATTGTATTTGGGAGCACAATCTCTCTAAGCTTTTGAAATTCTCTTTGTCTTTACTTCACAGTGCTATAATCATGAGGCAGAATCTTCCTGGGTGTTCTTTCCTCTCCAATTCTTAGGTCAGACTTTAAAAAATACTTGAATTAGCTTTCAAGGGGGCTAGGTTGACTTCTATCTCTGACACTCATTTTTAGAGGAAATTGCAAAGTGTGGTGCCTTTGCAGCATCAAGTGTTCCTAAAAATAACTTTTTTCGAGAGGGAGAAGAGGATGTTTAAATTAGAGACAGCTCTTGACTAGAGGCTGCCTGTATTTCACTGCTCATTAGCTCCACTGTTAGAGGGTGATTTGGGAAAGGAAAGGAGAAGTAATGCAAAATAGTTCATGTTATGCTTGTTAGATATTTCAGGGAAAAGATTTGGTGAAGGAAGGGACTTAAACTATAGGCTTAAACATCAGGTTTCCATCCAGAGAGATGGAATAAGGAAAAATGCTCTGAATTTAGAGCTGGTGTTTAATTCAATAATTCCACAAGTATCTAAATGCTTACTATAAACCACGAATTAGCAAAATAATCCTTGCCTTCAAAGTGATGGCATAAATAAGATGTCATCAAAGAGACCCTAGGTTTTTGTATAATGAGTATGTCATAAGGAAGGGCAATTGATAAGAGAGGGCCTGAATTACTGTCCAAGTTATTTCCAAGGCAAACAGGGATTATTTGTCCTTAAGTAGGCTTTTTGTTCCTTGTTGAATTCCATGCATTGTCAAAATTATTATGACCCCATAGGTCCTGTATCCAATCAGAAGGCCAATTTATGATTTCAATTCCAGAGATTATTTTTCTTCTATGAAATAAATTATTTGTACCCTATTTTCTTTCTTCCTTTTTTTTTTTCCAAGGCAATTGAGATTGAGTGATTTGTCTAGGGTCACAGAGCTAGTAAGTCCTTCGGTCCAATGCTCTATTTATTATAGCATCTACTTGCCCCTGTACTCTACTTTCTTACAGATTCACTAGGAACTGCCTGCCTTATGGCAACAAGTTCTCTTGGAACTTTGCTGACTTATGGCATCTTTCCCCTTGTTATAGCTAGTTCAGTAGGAACTTAATCCACCATTCTGGTGTCTTCCCCCTGTTATGGTATCTTTCCATTTGTTAATCATTAAACTCCTTTTTTGGAAATTAGCCTGCTGCCAGCCGCAAAATAATATCTTTGCCTCTTGATTTGTAGAAAGTCTAAGCCTACAAATGAGTTTGAGACATCTAGTGACACTGGCCTGGAAATCTCAATCCATTTTTGAGATTCAATCTCTGCTCCCTATCATTTGATAGACTGAACAGGAAGAATAATTAAACCCCATTATATTCTGGGTGGGTTCAGCGTTTCTGTATTCCCATATGCAATCAAAAGAGCTTACATTTTGAAAAAGTATCCATATCATACTTTTCATTACCTCTTCAGTCCTTTATAATAGACTATAAAGAACATTTCAGCAAAACTGACTAATCTATCAACTTATTGTATATAATATTCTATGGGCACAACCCCAACATTTTCAGGAGCTTATTTTTCTGTTGATAATTCCAAGTTCTAAGAATTACTTCCTGACCCAGATTCCTTCCTTTATTTTCTAGGCAGTTAGCTACAGTGTATAGAGTGGTGAATTTGCAGTCAGGAAGACCTAAAGCTCAGATCCCTTCAATCACTTAGCTATGTGATCCAAACCTATAGTTTGAGCTCCTTCCTTCACCAAATCTTTTTCCTGAAATATGTAATAAGCATAATATGAACTGCTTTGCATTACTCCTCCTTTCCTTTCCCACCTTCTAACAGAGGAGCTAATGAGCAGTGAAATACAGGCAACCTCTAGTTAAGAGCTGTCTCTAATTTAATCTCTCCCAACCTCATCAGTAAAAAGGAGACAAATAAAATAATAGCACCTAACTTGCAGGATTGGTGTGAGGATCATTTTCCATTCAACTATCAAATTGATCTTTCTTGCCCTTTCCTCAATGTAATCAACTCCAGTGGCTTCCTATTGGCTCCAGGGTTAAATATAAAATTCTCTTTCTCTCCTTTTCTCCTCCTTTTCCCTCCTTCTTCTCCCTCTCTCCCTTTCTCCCTCCCTCCCTCTCCTTCTCTGTCACTCTGTCTCTGTCTTTGTCTCTTTGGCAATCAGTGTTTAGTAAGTGACAAGTATCAGGGTGCAGATTTGAACTCAGGTCCTGCTGACTCCAGGACTATCCACAGCAGCCACCTAGCTGTCCCCTCCCTTCCCCCCTTCTCATTTTAAAACCCTTTACAACATTACCTCTTCCTACATTACCAATCTTCATATATTTTAAACTTTTCTGAGTATTCCAAAATCCAGTAACACTGGCCTCTTTGATATTCCTCAACCTAGACATTCCATCTCTCTCCATGGGCATTTTCACTGGCTATCCTACGTCTAGTGTTCTCTCCCCTTTTTTCTTTTCTTCCTTTAATTTCTCTGTTTCATTGTCAGCAAGAAGTCTTTCCCATTTCTCTTTAATCTTAGTATTTCTGAGATTAACCCAGTATCTTCTACATGTCTTATTTGTACATAGTTCGAATGTTGTCTTTCTGATTGAAGATGAGGTCCTTGAGAATAGGAACCATTTTTTATTTGCCCATCTTTATTTATCATTTATATTCCTGACACATAAGACAAACTTAATAAATTGCATTTTGCTGACCAACTAAACTGTTTGCAAAACTTAAAGCTTTATGTGAATGCTAGGTATTTCTGCCAGCAACAATTTCCTGACTTTTGTTCTGCATTCTAGCTAATTCAAAATTGTTCTTATTACCTCTACTAAATTGTATTAAATTCAATTACATTCAATATTTCAGATGTGGTTTGACTAGGGTAGATTACAGAGGGACAATTGATTTTTTTTTGTTCTTGGAAACTATAGATTTCTTAATCTATCCTAAGATGGCATCAGCTTTCATGGCTGATAATATATGATATCGTCGACTCATATTGAGTTTGCCAAGCATTAAAGTTCTCAAGTGTTTCCCAGGCTAATTTTTGTTCAAATATGCCTTCCTTATATAGTACTTATGAAGTCTCTATTTTTAAAAACCCAAATATAAGACTTTGTGTTTAGCTTTACCAAATTTCAATTTTTTAAGATACATTTTGATTTGGATCCTGACTTTCATCAGATTAGCTCACTCTCCTAGCTATATGTCTTCTAAAAATTTGATAAGTATGAAGTTTATGTCTTCATTAAAGTTATGGATAAAAATATTGAGCAATACATGGCCAACCACATATCCCTGGGAGACTAAAGACTTCTTTCCAAATTGCCATTGAACCATTAATAATTGCATCATATGCTCTCAAATCAATCAGTAGATGTGAAGGGTAGGCTTGTTGAGGAGAGATGCTTATAATTGTCAGTAGGAGACATTTCAGAAGGCTGGTTCCCAAGATTTGGGGCCCAAAAGCATTTGTGACACTGAGAACATACTGGATTTTTAAAAGTCAGATTATTCAAAGGAAGAAATTTAGCTCAAGAAGAAAGCAGAGTAATTAATTTCTCAGATGGGATTTATTTTTCTTCTGATTAAAAAAAAGTAACAGAGACAGAGTTTTGTACATCATGGATAGGCTCTCAAATACCTATTTGTTGCATGATGAATGGCCACATTCTGGAGGGTTAAAATTGAGCAAATACTCTGCCTCACTTCTGTGTTTTTTTTTGAAGGTCTGTTATTTTTCCAAACTTATAGTCTAAATTTTAATGTTTAAAGACTTTTGGGATTAATCATATAGCATTGAGGATGATTAGGGACTGGCTCCTAAAGGGCTTTAAATGTAAACTATGAACAAACAGTGGAATTGGGCAATGAAGGTGCTTTTGAAGCTCCTAAAATATTCCTTTTAAGCCTAGACTTAATGCATCAATCGATTATCATTTCCTACTCTACATCAATACCTTTCTTCCTACATGCTGAAAACAGAAGATTTAGTCACATTAAAGTAGATAAAGAAGCTTGACCATTTGATTTCCCTGACCACCCTCCTATCCTTTGCTACTGAAATGACCTAGGAATAAGGTTATGACTCAGGTACCATGACTGGGAAATGATATACTCTCCATTCTTTTCATAGCATTCAACCCAGCCTATGACTTCCAAAAGATTGAGATAGAGGCAGGTCACAGGAAAAAGTAAGAGTGTAGGGTTATAGATTGGCAGAAATTGGGAGAAGAAGGGGAAGAAAGTGATCACCCCTGTTCTGTCATGTCTGGAATACATTTGTACCCTTCCCCTTTTAATTCCTCTTCCCCTCCTTCCCAATCTTCATCCAACTTAATTTGTACCAAGTTCTGGGCCACTGGTTTGTATTTCCATATAAGCCATAATTGTGACAGCAGATAGGTCTTTGATTGAATTAGACATTGATATTGCATAAGAATGTTGTATTGTCTATTATTTGAGTCTTTCATTTTTTCAAAGGTGATAATTTTTATTTAGAGTTCCATCTTTCAAATAGCACTGTATATATTTGTCTTCAAAGCTGTGTTAGTTATTTCTGTGATTCTTGTTGTGCCTCTTTAGTCGATAAATGAGAGGATGCTCTAGCGTTGGGTCATGCTGAATCTTTTCAGGAAGGTTTCAAAAACAAGGTGCCCAGGGAGATGATATAGCTTCTCTGTTTGACTGAAAGTGGATAAAATCTTAATAATCCAGATTAAATTGAAAATTGTGGGTCATGCTTTCAGAGAGATAGTTTTTAAACATTTATCAGAACACTACTGGTCATGTTCATTACATAATCTGTTCTGGTCTAAATAAGGTAAACTGAGGCAAAAATTTTAAAGCATGATCAAGTTCTTGGTAAACTGTGAACTTACCAATAAAGAGTATCTCAGTTTATCCAGCTAAGCTAAAATATCAAATGAGGGGCAGCTCTCTCTTATAGATCCAGGAAGTACAGAAAAGAAGAAAACTATTATAATAGATGGGAGAAAATATGATTAGCTGGAAATTGGGAATAAGGGCTAGCAATTAGCTTTCCTTCCTGTGACTAACAGATGTTCACTGTTTGAGTCTATTTTCATCTAAAAGGATGGAGGCAACAAACCAGGCTTTTTTGTATAACAAATTCACTATCTTTTTTTTTAATTATAGTTTTTTATTTACAAGATATATGCATATATTTACAAGATACAACACTGACATTTGCCAAGCCTTTTGTTCCAATTTTTCCCCTCCTTCCTCCCACCCCTCTCCCTCAAATGGCAGGTTGACCAATACATGTTACACATGTTAAAGTATAAATTAAATACAAACTATATATACATGTCCAAAGTTATTTTACTGTACAAAATGAATCGGACTTTGAAATAGTGTAAATTAATCTGTGAAGGAAATCAAAAATCCAGGCGGACAAAAATAGGGGTATTGGGAATTCTATGTAGTGGTTCATAGTCATCTCCCAGCCATCTTTCACTGGGCATAACTAATTCAGTTCATTACTGCTCTATTGGAACTGATTTGGTTCATCTCATTGTTGAAGATGGCCATGTCCATCATAATTGATCATCACATAGTATTGTTGAAATATATAATGGTCTCCTGGTCCTTTTCACTCATTTCACTCAACATCAGTTCATATAAGTCTCTCCAGGCCTTTCTGAAATCATCCTGTTGGTCATTTCTTACAGAACAATAATATTCCATAATATTCATATACCACAATTTATTCAGCCATTCTCCAATTGATGGGAATCCATACAGTTTGCAGTTTCTGGCCACTACAAAAAGGGCTGCCGCAAACATTCTTGCACACACAGGTCCCTTTCCCTTCTTTAATATTTCTTTGGGATATAAGCCCAGTAGTAACACTGCTGGATCAAAGAGTATGCTCAGTTTGATAACTTTTTGAGCATAGTTCCAAATTGCTCTCCAGAATGGTTGAATGTATTCACAATTCCACCAACAATGTATCAGTGTCCCTGTTTTCCCACATCCCCTCCAACATTCTGCATTACCTTTCCCTGTCATTCTAGCCAATCTGACAGGTGTGTAGTGGTATCTCAGAGTTGTCTTAATTTGCATTTCTCTGATTAATAATGACTTGGAGCATCTTTTCATATGGCTAGAAATAATTTCAATTTCTTCATCTGAGAATTGTCTGTTCATATCCTTTGACCATTTATCAATTGGAGAATGGCTTGATTTCTTATAAATTAGAGTCAATTCTCTATTTTTGAGATGAGTCCTTTATCAGAACCTTTAATTATAGAAATGTTTTCCCAATTTGTTACTTCCCTTCTAATCTTGTTTGCATTACTTTTGTTTGTACAAAAGCTTTTTAATTTGATGTAATCAAAATTTTCTATTTTGTGATCGATAATAATCTCTAGTTCTTCTTTGGTCATAAATTCCTCCCTCTTCCACAGGTCTGAGAGATAAACTATCCTATGTTCTTATAATTTATTTTATGATCTCATACTTTATGCCTAGGTCATGAATCCATTTTGACCTTATCTTGGTGTACGGTGTTAAGTATGGGTCAATGCCTTGTTTCTGCCATACTAATTTCCAATTTCCCCAGGAATTTTTGTCAAACATTGAGTTCTTATCCCAAAAGCTGGGGTATTTGGGTTTGTCAAACACTAGATTATTGAAGTTATTGACTGTTTTTTCCTTTGAACCTAACCTATTCCACTGATCAACTATTCTATTTCTTAGCCAATACCAAATGGTTTTGGTAACTGCTGCTTTATAAAATAATTTTAGATCTGGTACAGCTAGGTCACCTTCATTTGATTTTTTTTCATTAATTCCCTTGAAATTCTTGACCTTTTGTTTTTCCATATGAACTTTGTTGTTATTTTTTCTAGGTCATTAAAATAGTTTTTTGGGAGTCTGATTGATATAGCGCTAAATAAATAGATTAGTTTAGGTAGAATTGTCATTTTTATTATATTTGCTTGCCTTATTCAAGAACATTTAATATTTTTCCAATTGGTTAGATCAGACTTAATTTGTGTGGAAAGTGTTTTGCAATTTTGCTCATATAGTTTCTGATTTTCCTTTGGCAGATAGATTCCTAAATATTTTATGCTATTGGTAGTTACTTTAAATGGAATTTCTTTTTGTAACTTTGTTGGATTTTGTTGGTGATATATAGGAATGCTGATGACTTACGTGGGTTTATTTTGTATCCTGCAACTTTGCTAAAGGTGTGAATTATTTCTAATAGCTTTTTAGTAGAATCTCTGGGGTTCTCTAAATATATCATCATATCATCAGCAAAGAGTGATAATTTGGTTTCCTCATTACCTACTCTAATTCCTTTAATCTCTCAACTCTTATTGCCAAAGCTAGCATTTCTAATACAATATTGAATAGTAGTGGTGATAGTGGGCAACCTTGTTTCACTCCTGATCTTATTGGGAATGCAGTTTATCCCCATTACATATGATGCTTACTGATGGTTTTAAATAGATGCCCCAGATTATTTTAAGGAAAAGTCTATTTATTCCTATACTCTCAAGTGTTTTTTAATAGGAATGGACGTTTGATTTTATCAAATGCTTTTTCTGCATCTATTGAGGTGATTATATGATTTTTGTTAATTTGGTTATTGATGTGGCCAATTATACTGATAGTTTTCCTAATATTGACCCAGCCCTGCATTCCTGGTATAAATCCTACTTGATCATGGTGTATTATCCTGGGGATGATTTTTTTGTAGTCTTTTTGCTAATGTCTTATTTAAGATTTTAGCATCAATATTCATTAGGGAGATTGGTCTATAATTTTCTTTCTATGTTTCTAACCTATCTGGTTTAGGTATCAGTACCATGTCTATGTCATAAAAGGAATTTAGTAGAACTCCTTCATTCCCTATTTTTTCAAATAGTTTATATAGCATTGGGGCTAATTGTTCTTTAAATGGTTGGTAGAATTCACATGTAAATCCATTTGGTCATGGGGATTTTTTCTTAGGGAGTTGATTAAAAGCTTTTTCTATTTCTTTTTCTGAAATGGGACTATTTAAGCAATTTAGTTCCTCCTCTCTTAATCTGGGAAGCCTATATTTTTGGAGTTAGTCATCCATTTCACTTAGGTTACCAAATTTATTGGCATAAAGCTGGGCAAAATAACTCATTTTTCCTCTAATTTCCTCTTCATTGGTGGAAAGTTCTCCCTTCATTTTTAAGACTAATAATTTGATTTTTCTCTCTCCTTTTTCTAATCAGATTGACCAGAAGTTTAATCTATTTTATTGGTTTTTTCATAAAACCAACTCTTAGTTTTATTTATTAGTTCAATAGATTTTTTTACTTTCAATATTATTAATTTCTCTTTTTAATTTTAGAATTTCAAGTTTAGTATTTGATTGGGGGGTTTTATTTTGTCTTTTTCTAGTTTTTTAATTTGTAAGCCCAATTCACTGATCTTCTCTTTATCTATTTTATTCAAGTAAACCTCTAAAGATATAAAATCTTTCCTTATTACAGCTTTGGCTGCATCCCACAAATTTTGGCATGATGTCTCATCGTTGTCATCTTGAGTGAAATTATTGTGTCTATAATTTGCTATTTCACCCAATCATTCTTTTTTTTTTTTTTTGGATTTTTTATTAATTTTATAATTATAACATTTTTTGACAATACATATGCATAGGTAATTTTTTTACAACATTATCCCTTGTACTCCCTTCTGTTCCGAATTTTCCCCTCCTTCCCTCCTTCCCCTCCTCTAGATGGCAGACATTCCCATACATATTAAATATGTTATAGTATATCCTAGACACAATATATATGTGCAGAACCGAATTTTGTTGTTGTTATTGTTGCAAAGGAAGAATTGGATTCGGAAGGTAAAAATAACCTGGGAAGAAAAACAAAAAATGCAAACAGTTTACACTCATTTCCCAGTGTTCCTTCTCTGGGTGTAGCTGATTCCATCCATCATTGATCAATTGGAACTGCATTAGATCTTCTCTATGTTGAAGATATCCACTTCCATCAGAATACATCTTCATACAATATTGTTGAAGTGTATAATGATCTAGTTCTGCTTGTTTCACTCAGCATCAGTTGATGTCTCTCCAAGCCTCTCTGTATTCATCCTGATGGTCATTTCTTACAGAACAGTAATATTCCATAACATTCATATACCATAATTTACCCAACCATTCTCCAATTGATGGGCATCCATTCATTTTCCAGTTTCTAGCTACTACAAAAAAGGCTACCACAAACATTTTGGCATATACAGGTCCCTTTCCCTTCTTTAGTATTTCCTTGGGAGATAAGCCCAGTAGTAGCACTGCTGGGTCAAAGGGTATGCACAGTTTGATAACTTTTTGGGCATAATTCCAGATTGCTCTCCAGAATGGTTGGATTCTTTCACAACTCCACCAACAATGCATCAGGGTCCCAGTTTTCCCACATCCCCTCCAACATTCATCATTATTTGCTCCTGTCATCTTAGCCAATCTGACAGGTGTATAGTGGTATCTCAGAGTTGTCTTAATTTGCATTTCTCTGATCAATAGTGATTTGGAACACTCATATGAGTGGAAATAGTTTCAATTTTATTATCTGAAAATTGTCTGTTCATATCCTTTGACCATTTATTAATTGGAGAATGGCTTGATTTCTTATAAATTAGAGTCAGTTCTCTGTATATTTTTGAGAAGAGTCCTTTATCAGAACTTTAATTGTAGAAATGTTTTCCCAATTTGTTACTTCCCTTCTAATCTTGTTTGTGTTACTTTTGTTTGTACAAAAGCTTTTTAATTTGATGTAATCAAAATTTTCTATTTTGTGATCAGTAATGATCTCTAGTTTTCCTTTGGTCACAAATTCCTTCCTCCTCCACAAGTCTGAGAGGTAAACTATCCTATGTTCCTCTAATTTATTTATGATCTCATTCTTTATGCCTAAATCATGGACCCATTTTGATCTTATCTTAGTATGTGGTGTTAAGTGTGGGTCCATGCCTAGTTTCTGCCATACTAATTTTCAGTTTTCCCAGCAGTTTTTTTCAAATAATGAATTCTTATCCCAAAAGTTGGGATCTTTGGGTTTGTCAAACACTAGATTGCTATTTTTATTCACTATCTTGTCCTGTGAACCTAATCTATTCTACTGATCTACTAGTCTATTTCTTAGCCAATACCAAATGGTTTTGGTGACTACTGCCAATCATTCTTTAAGATGAGATTATTCAGTTTCCAATTGCTTTTTGGTCTATTTACCCCTAACTTTTTGTTGAATATAGTTTTTATTGCATCATGATCTGAAAAGAAAGCATTTAGTATTTCTGACTTCCTGCATTTAATTTTGAGGTCTTTATATCCTAATATATGGTCAATTTTTGTATAGGTTCCATGAACTTCTAAGAAGAAAGTATACTCCTTTCTATTATCGTTCAGTTTTCTCCAAAGATCTATCATACCTAATTTTTTCTAATATTTTATTTACCTCTTTAATGTTTGTTTTGTGGTTTGATTTATCTAATTCTGAGAGTGCAAGGTTGAGATCTCCCACTATTACAGTTTTGCTGTCTATTTCTTCTTGCAACTCTCTTAATTTCTCTTTAGGAAGTTAGATGCTATACCACTTGGTGCATATATGTTTAGTATTAATATTGCTTCATTATCTATGCTACCCTTTAGCAAGATATAATTTCCTTCCTTATCTCTTTTAATTAGATCAATTTTTTCTTTTTCTTGGTCTGAGATAAGGATGGCTACCCCTGCTTTTTCTGACTTCACCTGAAACATACTAGATTCTGCTCCAGCTTTTTACCTTTCCTCTGTATGTATCTCCCTGCTTTGAATGCGTTTCCTATAAACAACATATTGTAGGGTTCTGACTTTTGATCCAGTCTGCTATCGGCCTCTGCTTAATGGGAGAGTTCATCCCATTCACATTTATGGTTAAAATTACTAATTCTGTATTTCCTGCCATCTTATTATCTCCAGATTATGCTTTTCCTTTTCTTCCCTTCCCCACCCTCTTTCCCAGTATTGTGTCACGCCACTCACCCTCTTTAGTATCCCTCCCTCCCCCCTTTGAATCTCTCCCCCTTTATTATGCCCTTCCCTGATTACTCTTTTCCTTTTCCCTTTTCCTTTCTTCCCTTTTAATGAGGTGAGAGAAAATTCTCTGTAAAACAAATATATTAATTATTTTCTGTTTGAGCCAACTCGGATGAGAGTAAGATTCCTCCCCCTCTCTAAATTCCTTCAAATATGATAGCTTTCCTTTTCCTCTTTGTGGGACATATTTTCCCTCTTTTTATCCTCTCTTTCCCCTTTTTCTGACATTATCCTCTTTTCATTTCTACTTCCTTTTTTATGTTATATCAGTAAAATCAATTATACATGTAATCTTTATGTATATCTATAACAGAAATACAGTTCTCAAGAGTTCCTTTTACCTTTTTCTGCTTCTCTTGAATCCTAATGGTTGGAGATCAAATTTTTTGTTTAGATCTGGTTTTTGCCTTAGAAACAATTGGGATTCATCTGTTTCATTAAATGTCCATCTTTTTCCATGGAAGAAAATCTCAGCTTAGCTAGGTAGTTTATTCTTGGGTGCATTCCCAGTTCTTTTGCCTTTCGGGATATCAGATTTCAGGCCCTTCAATCTCTTAATGTAAAGGCAGCCAGATCTTGAGTGACCCTTATTGTGGCACCTCAGTATTTGAATTGTTTTTTTTTCTGGCTGCCTGTAATATTTTTTCCTTAGTATGATAGTTCTGAAATTTGGCCACAATATTCTGTGGAGGTTTTTTTTTTTTTTCTTTTTTTTTTTTTTAGGGTCATTTTCAGAAGGTGTTTGATGAATTCTTTAAATGTGCATTTTATCTTCTGATTCTATTAGATCTGGGCAGTTCTCTTTGATGATTTCCTGTAAAATAGTATTTAGGTTCTTTTTTTCATCATAATTTTCGGGAAGTCCACTAATCCTCAGATTATCTCTCCTAGATCTATTTTCCAGGTCTGTTGTTTTTCCAAGAAGATATTTAATATTTTTATCTAATTCTTCTTCTTCTTCTTTTTTTTTTTTTTTTTTGGTTTTGCTTCACTGATTCTTGATGTCTCAGTGAATCATTTATTTCAATTTGTTCAGTTCTGATTTTTAATGAGTTATTTTCTTCATTAGCTTTTTTTAAACTTCTTTTTGTATATGTCCAATTGAGTTTTTAAATGAGTTGTTTTGCTCCATGGAATTTTTTTCTATTTCACTATTTTTTTTTTTAGTGAGTTATTTTCTTTTTCCACTTCACAAATCCTACTTTCTTGGGAATTCTTTATCTTTTCCAATTCACAAATCCTACTTTCTTGGGAATTCTTTATCTTTTTAAATTCACAAATCCTACTTTCCTGTGATTTCTTTACCTTTTCCAACTCACCTTTCAGGAAGTTGTTACTCTTCTGCATAGCTTCTCTTTCCTTTCCCCATTTTTCTTCTAACTCTCTTTTGAGATTTTTAATAGTCTTTTCTAGCAGAGTATTATTTGAGGTATTGTCTGGAGGATGTTTACTATTAGTCTCCTCGGGGTTGAGAACCTGCTCTCTTTCTGCAGAGAAGATATTGATTGTCCTTTTGATTTTTTACTCATTTTAAAAAGCCTTCAGGGTAAGGAGATTACCAGCTTCCTCTGCAGAGCAAAGGTAGGTACCAGCTGGCTACAAAGAGTGGCCAGGTACAAGAGTACTCTGGGAAAGAATTCCCCACCCCCACTGGAAGTGATTTAGACCTGATTAGCAAGGTTGAGCTGCTGAAGTGCCCAGTAAAGAACTCTGCTGTGCTGATTAGTGACTGCTTGAGGCTAGAGACTGAGTAGTGAAAGTGTCATTATCCCAAGCCAAAGCCAGAGGTGGGTATTAGCAGCTTCCCTGAGGAAAAGCCCCATACTGCACAATGGGGCTGCATAGCTGTGTTGCAGTCTGTGCTGAGTCACTTCTGGTTTTGGATAGATGCAGCCAGGTCCTGTGAGGATCTGGCATTTTTTAGAGTACCCTCTGCCTTTGGCTCTAATTTCTCTGCTGGTCTGCTGCTTTATAAGTAAGGCAGAGCAATCAGCCTATGCTAGAGTCGTCTCTGTATTTTTTCTAACCACAGAGGCCACCCCTTCCCCCAGTTCACTCTGCTTGCCAGCCTTTCCCACCTCCCGATTTGCCCTGATCTTCTCTGGCCCCTCAGGACAAACCTTTTTTTTGACAAACTTCCAGATTATCTTCAGTGGGTGAGTTATACTTCTAGTCTTAGGGAATTTTGCCAGTCAAGTGCCATTTTTGAGGCTTTTTCAATTATTGGTTGTGAGGTATGAGAGAGGCTCAGAAAGTCGCATGTGCCTTCTCTGGCTCTGCCTATCCAAATTCACTATCCTTGAATAATAGTTTGGTGGTATAAAGATACTGTATCAGACACCTTGGTGTCTGCTTATCTCCTTCAAGGGTAACAGATTTCCTTAACACAAGAATATAACACTGATTAATAGAAGAAATGAATTTCTAAACTTAAAAGACAGTTTAATTTTTGAACTAAGTTCAGAGACACAGGATTATGATGGAGAGTTATAGGACAAAATCGATTAATTGTACAGAGAACCAATTTAAAAAAATCAATCTGATTTTATAATAAATCTGATTGCTTCAAATCACAGAATTTGAGAATCGGGAAGTGCATCAGTGGCCATCTATTCTAACTGGTACCTAAATGGGAATCACCCATGCAATATTGCTAACAAATGGTTGTTCAACTTGTAAAGCCCATTGCTTTCTGAGATTCCCCATTCTACTTTTAGACAGTTTTAATAGTGAAGATGCCTTTCTATACATGGAGTACACATTTGCCTCTCAATTCTAACTCTAAAGTTCATCCATTGCTTTTGTTCTGCCCTTAAAGGAAAGATAAAATTAGACTAATTCTTCTTCCACATGACAGCCCTTATAACACTCAGAATTCAGACAGTTTAATCATGTCCTTCCTAAGACTTAATTTCCATAAATTAAACATTTGTAGTTATTCATTTTACCTTCATATGGCATGATTTCTAGAACATTATCAATATTCACCTCCACTGCAGGTATGTTCTGACCTCTACAGAGTATATAGCAGGATTAACACCTCCTTATTCCTGAAAGCTATATCCTCTTATTGTAGCCTGAGTGACATTAGCTTTCATATTATACTATAGTTTCATTGTGAGTTTGCAGTCCCCTAAAGCCTGCTTTCTAGCTATATAGTTTCTGTTGTATTCTTGTGAAGTTTAAGACTTTACATTTAAATCTATGTTTACTTGTAATTTTCTGATTATATTTTGCTTATATCTGTTGATTCAAGTTACTGAAGTGATTACCAATAAACCCTAGGCAACAATAAAACAAAAACAAAAAGACTTTGTATTTATCTCTATTACATTTCATCTTATTAAATTTGGTCTGCTGTTCAGAAAAAGATCTTTTTGGATCCTGATTGTCATCTAATTTGCCAGTTTGAAGCCTCAATTTTGTGTCATCTCAAAATTTAATAAGACTTCCACCAGCACCTTAATTGAAATCATGGACAAAAAGGTTGACCCATAGGGGGCCAATCACAAAGCTCTGCAGCATCTCACTTAAGATCACCTTCCATCCTGACATGAAATCATTAAGGGACTATTCTTTGAGTTGGACCATTGCATCCCCAAATGAAGCTTCAAAACTGAATATGTGGGTTGTAAAATTATGATTTATTAGCAATAAATGTTTGATTTGTATATCTATTATATATCTATATATATTTGGGATTATGTAAAATTTTTTCAGGTGAATAGGGTTCACAAGTGGAAAAAGTTTAAGGAGCTGTGAACTAACCATCTTGTCTATACAGATTGTATGAGAAACTGCTGAAATTAACGTGCACTATTTCTATGGCATTGCCGTGATTTAGCATATAGAAACAGAAAGAAAACAATTGTCTGGAATCAGAGACTTGTAGAATTTCTTCTCTTAAAAATATTTTCTGGAGCATTCTGAGAAGATGGCAGAGTGGGTTGATAGATTTCAAGCTGTCCAGATTTCCCTCACAAACAGAACAAATTTGCACCTCAGGGCAAACAATAGACTGGTGAAAGATCAAAAAAATCTGGGGCAGAACAGGGGTCCTCCCTACCTGACAAGATCTGAAGAAAGACCTATGTCAGTAATTAACCTGTCTGAAGTGCAAACACCTCAAGCCTAGCTCTGTAGAAACATCAAGTAGATTAGCAGGGTATGACTGGAGCTTCAGCAGGAACCAAAAAGACTTTCACCTTCAGGACTGCTTGTTGAGTCAATATTTGAGCCAGGGAACCTCAGCTGATTGGGAATGTCAGGCCCAGCTGTGTTGCTGTGTTTTATGTGTGCTGTACAGCACCCAGTGAGTACAGAAGCAGTGTGCAGGGATGCTGCTGGCTGTGGGCACTTGCTGGAGGGTGGAGCTCTTGGTTTGGGGTTCCAGGTCAGAGAGAGTTGAAGTGAAGTTGGAGACATCATCCCCCATTCCAAAATTAGAGCTGCTTATGTGAATACTTCTTTTTTTAAAAAAATTTTATTTATAATTTTTTTGACAGTATATATGCATGAGTAATTTTTTTATAACATTATCCCTTGTATTCATTTTTCCAAATTATCCCCTCCCTCCCTCTACTCCCTCCCCTTGATGCCAGGCAATCCCATACATTTTACATGTGTTACAATATAACCTAGATACAATATATGTGTGTAAATACCATTTTCTTGTTGCACATTAAGTATTAGATTCCGAAGGTATGAGTAACCTGGGTAGATAGACAGTAGTGCTAACAATTCACATTCACTTCCCAGTGTTCCTTCTCTGGGTATAGTTGTTTCTGTCCATCATTGATCAATTGGAAGTGAGTTGGATCTTCTTTATGTTGAAGATATCCACTTCAATCAGAATACATCTTTATACAACATTGAAGTGTACAGCGATCTTCTGGTTCTATTCATTTCACTCAGCATCAGTTGATGTAAGTCTCTCCAAGCCTCTCTGTATTCGTCCTGCTGGTCATTTCTTACAGAGCAATAATATTCCATAACCTTCATATACCATAATTTACCCAATCATTCTCCAATTGATGGGCATCCATTCATCTTCCAGTTTCTAGCTACTACAAAAAGGGCTGCTACAAACATTTTGGCACATACAGGTCCCTTTCCCCTCCTCAGTATTTCTTTGGGATATAAGCCCAATAGCAGCAATGCTGGATCAAAGGGTATGCACAGTTTGATAACTTTTTGGGCATAGTTCCAAATTGCTCTCCAGAATGGCTGGATTCTTTCACAACTCCACCAACAATGCATCAGTGTCCCAGTTTTCCCATATCCCCTCCAATATTCATCATTATTTGTTCCTGTCATCTTAGCCAATCTGACAGGTGTGTAGTGGTATCTCAGAGTTGTCTTAATGTGCATTTCTCTGATCAGTAGTGATTTGGAACACTCTTTCATATGAGTGGATATAATTTCAATTTCACCATCTGAGAATTGTCTGTTCATATCTTTTGACCATTTATCAATTGGAGAATGGTTTGATTTCTTATAAATTAGGGTCAGTTCTCTATATATTTTGGAAATGAGACCTTTGTCAGAAACTTTACTTTAAAAATATTTTCCCAATTTTTTTACTTCCCTTCTAATCTTGTTTGCATTAGTATTGTTTAAACAGAATGAATACTTCTTATTAAAAAAAAAATGAACCAGCAAAGAAGAAAGAATCCCATCAATGTAACATCTTATGGGAACAAGGAAGACCAGTGTTCATCTTCAGAGGAGGACACTTTAGTAAAAAAAAAAGTTTTCCCAAAGAGTAATGCTAAATGGCTCCCCACATAGAGAGAATTTATAGAAAAAACTCAAAAAAGAAATGTAAAATAAAATGAGAGACATTGAGGAAAAACAAAAAAAAAATACAAGAAAAGCAAGAAGATTGTGGGAAAAAAGTTAACCATCTAGAAAAGGAGGTACAGAGTCGCAAAGATGAAAATTATTCTTTGAAAATTAGAATTTGCCAAGGGAAAGCCAGTGAAGCTTTGAGAGACCAAAAAACAACAAAACAGATTATAAAGAATGAGAAAATAGAATCGAATGTGAAACATGAGAAAAATGACAGATTTGAAGAACAGATTAAAAAGAGAAAATATAAAAAAAAAAAGAAGAGAAAATATAAGAATAATTGGACTGCCAGAACATTGTGGCCAAAAAGAGAACCTTGACACAATAATGAAGGATTATTATCCAAGAAAATTATCCTGGAGGATAGAATATAAAGTGAAAATAAATAGAATATAAAGGGAAAATAAATAGAAATTAAAAAAATCTACCACCTCAAAGAGATTCTTTGTGGAAAACACATAGAAACATTATTGCCAAGTTTTAAAATTCTCAGATCAAAGAGAAAATTTTGCAAGAAACAAAAAAAAGGCAATTCAAATACACTGGAGCTACAATTAGAATTGTATAAGACACATCCTGGAATCATATCTGCCAATAATCAAAAGAACTAGTCTTGCTGTCAAAAATGTCATATTTAGCAAATTTTTCTATAATTTTGAATAAGAAAAAGGCCATTCAAAGAATTTGCAGATTTTCAGGACTTTCTATTAACCAAACCTGAACTTTATAGAAAATTTAACATATAAGAGTCAATATAGCTAATATCAAAGATCAATTTTAAGGAATTTAACATGGAAAACTGTTTAAACATTGGCAATTTTTTTCTTCCATGGGAAATGTATACTATATGTTTAATATTGATATCAATAATAGGGTAGCTTAAAAGAAAGATTGGCAGAGTTAAGGTAAAAATAATAATAATGTTATACAAATGAGGTGCAAAGAAAGTATAGACACAGAGGCATTAGAGCTAGGAGGAGGACTCATTTATGACTATTCATTTTGGGAATGGGCTCAATAGACAATTTTTCTTTATACAATGAAGGGCTATAGCATCCTCCAAAATATATAAGGAAATAAAGGGGGAAGGATGGGCAGATGGAGAAGCAAAGAGTGAGAGAAGAAGACAAGGGAGGGATGCTTTTGGTGGGAGAGATTAAGTAATAGCAAGACAAGTTCTGGACAGAATTTAAATAAAGAATCAGCAGGGATAGAAAGATGTGTGTGTATGTGTGTATGTATGTATGTATCTATCTATCTACATGCATATACATAAATATATTTTTTTAACTGTAGCTTGCTTGGGGATAATGAGGGGATGAAAGAGGGAAAAAAATAAAGTAAAAGAGGTGAGCAGCAAAGAAACAAAGAACAACTTACAAGGAAGTAAAGAAAAAAGGGACATTCATGAATATATTTTCTTTTACATCTATCTATCTATCTATCTATCTATCTATCTATCTATCTATACACTTTCTTGATATACACTTTCTTGATCTGGTAATTTGTTGTTGTATATTTTGAATTCTCCCTGATGGTCTGCTGGGCACATGACAATGTTCTCTTTTATTTTGCTTTATTTTATTTTGTATTACCTTTTATGTTTTTCTTTTTTTTCTTAGTTTTTTTTCAAATAAAATAAATTAAGATAAAAAAATTAAAATATTTTCTACTATTGTTTTTGTCAGGAACAGAAGTGAGACTTATTTACTGATATAGAAGATTTCTTCCTCTTTTTTGAAACTTGGAACATTTATTCACCTCCAGTTCTGTGCCACCTCTCCCATACTCTGTGATTGTTCCAAAGTCATTGATAGCAGCGCAACAATCAAACCCAAAAATTCTTTTAGTATTCTAGAACTTAATTCATTTGTGTCTGGTAACTTAGATCATTGAGCATGAATAAGTATACACACACACACACACATACACACACACACACACACACACACACACACACACACACACACACACACATATATATATATATATATATATATATATATATATATATATATATTTTTTTTTTTTTTTTTAAATCACATCCTTACTTTTCTTGGGTTCTAACTTCCTGCCAATCGCTACCTTTCCCACTCTAGTAGTATCTAATACTCCAACCATAATCCTTATTGTTATTCATTCTAAGCTTTCTACTTCCTGCTTCAGACAAGTGTCAATGATTCATTTTTTCCTATGTCTATACCGCTAGACTAGTGTACACTTAAGTATATCCTACTCTTCCAATGATGCTAGATATAGTTATCAGAAAGTGTGCCCCAGGTACAAGTAATATTTAATATGGAAGTAATATTTTATTACTTTGTTTTTACTATGTCATCTTGGTAAATGCCTTCTCTTTGAGCTAATGATGTCTACTTGATGTCTATTAAAAGTTAACACATAGGTGGGGGCTCATTACCTATGGAAAGAATGCAGACTCACAGAATCCCTAAATATGAGGAGTAGTTGCCCCTAGGGGGACCTAACTTTTGAGTTCAGAATGAAGGGCATAGCCCATAATGAACACCACATATATGAGTGAACGAAATAAAGTTCTGTAGTCCAATTATAAGCTCCTTCAAGACAATATCTTTCTTATTCATCTTAGGATACCAAAACTGCCCAATACAGTATTTGTCTAAATTAGGTGGCCAGTTAGAATTAAAGTAATAGAATTGAACTGAGTTGAAGGAAAACTATTTAACTTGCTTGTACTTCATCTATAAAATAGGAACAAAAATACTGACCTATGTCTGGGAGTAGAGATGAATAAAAACTTTTGCAAATCATTATATCTATCTATCTATCTATCTATCTATCTATCTATCTATCTATCTATCTATCTATCTATCTATGAAGTGAGTATCACACAAATAGTTGGTGGTACTGAGGGCACTATTGGAACTAAGTCATGTAGTTTGAGGAAATTCTTCTGAAGTTCAGTTTGTCAAACTTTCCTCCAGGTGAATAGCAGCAGCTCTCTTACTTCAAGAGCATTTTTACACTGAGGTTCCAGCAAGATCTCTTACCTACTGCTACTTCATAATCCCCCAGAGTGTACACCTAGGCAGGGGACTGTTCTTCCACTATGGAACTTGGTGCCTTTTGTGGAAGAGCAGACAGTGGCCATTCAGGGCCATTAGAACTATTTGATTAGACTTGGCAGGTGCTTTTGGTCTGCCTTGAGATGAGCACTTCAGGATAAGTAGTAAAGGATCAGTTGAGGGAATAATGACACTGGGCAGGAGTGCTTGAGGAACAATAAGCTTCAAAACTTAGAAAGCCAGCAAGCAGTCAAAGGAGAGAGTCACTATATGGTGAAAATGTAAAAAGGATACATTTAGAGAAAAAACACCTCTTAATCACAATGCCTTTCAATTCATAGACTCATAAATTTAGAGTTGGAAGGAATCTTAGGGGCCAGTTATTCTAAAGTCCTTCATGCTACTGAGTTCTTCTTAGTTCACCTAATATATCCCTTTGTTTTAGCAGTCTCTGTTAAATAAACAAAGTTTTAGGTGTTAGTGTATAAATAGATAAAGGCATTAATTAATTATAAAATTAAGTTGAGTGGCAGACCACTGAATTAAAAGATCTCATGAGATTCAATGAGACTATCAATCTGTTATTGTTCAGTTGCTTTCAGTCATGGCATGTCTGACTTTTCATCCCACTTGGGGTTTTCTTGGCAAAGATACTGGAGTGGTTTCCCATTCAACTTTTTCATCTCATTTTGCAGATGAGGAAACTGAGGTAAACAGGGTAATTTGCCCTGGATCATACCACTATCAGTGTCTTTAAGACCATATCTGAGCTCTATCTACTGCATTACCTAGTATCTTGGAGTATAAATCTAAGTGTAGTCATTTATAAAAGCGAATGTATTTTAATGTGCAGATATCTTTGGACTTGGGTGCTAACCAATGTGAATTTTATTCCTACCAAGTTAACCCATGGGCAGGCAAATTCCTGGACTGAAGATCAGAGGCCATGGGTCTAGGCTCAGCTTTGCCATGACTTTGGGTAAATCCTTTATGCTGCCTTAGTAAATCAGCAAGTATCCCAAAGGTATTGACAAGTTTGTAGGTGAAACTATTGTAAAACACATTTTTATTATATCAGAGCTAGAAAAAAACTTGGAAATCTTCTGATCCAAGACCTCATAATTTTATATATCAGGAAACTGAGGCCCAGAGTTATGAAGCTCATGATCACAAAGTTAATAAATAACAAGACTGGGCATTCACTCCCTTAATTACCAAGGCTGCTTTACAGCTTTTTCATTACATCATATATTCATCTTAACTGATCCAATTATTTGATTCTATAAAAATCTGCAATTAAGCATCAGACATTATACTAAATAAATGGGTTTGCCCTAAGCTCTTTGTCAGAAAGGTGGTATCAGTCCACTGGTTTTGGTGTTTGTTTTTGGATCAGACCTGTGATTTTCTTGGTTTCGTGTCTTTCTAGACAGTAAACTCCATCTAATGATGTAGGTTGCATCTGATTTCCAATCTATTGTCTTATAATTTAATATAGTATGCATCAGAGGCAGAACCTAAATCCAGATTTCCTACCTCTAAGGAACATTTTAAAACCATTATTTCATGATGTCTCTCAATTCAGGATTATTAGCTATTAGCTATTATAATCCTGACTGTTCCTTTGCTATATTATAAAGGAGAATACAATATCAGTCTTTCTGGTTCCTCAATATCCTTAAGGATGTTATTAAAGCAGCACATTAGTGAGGAAATACTTGGGCATGGTGATTGGATCTATGATTTCATTGGCAGAGGGAATTCCCAGACAAAAAATTCCCATTTTCCTATGATTCTCACTATCACTAAAGATTGCTACTTTCTCAGCAGCTTATACTGTTAGAGAGTTCTGAGCACTGAGAAATTAAGAGGCTTGCCAGGGTCATACAGACAGTATATGTCAAAAATTGGAAGTAAATTTGGCTCCAAGGTTAAATCTTTAACCACTATCTAAGTTGCCTCTCAATTTGAAATAAATTTAATATTTAAATATAGAAAAAAGAAAATAATTTGGACTACATTCCAGGTAGCATCCAATTTACCCTACAAGGTGTGTTAACTATAATGAATGAGAACTTCCCCAATGCCTCAATATTTATGAAATCTTTGTCTAGAGGCTGATGAAACTGGAAATTTGGAACATACAATGTGCTGAGGGTAGACAAGTAAGGACACTGGAAGAAAAATGACTAATATGTTATCTCTGGGAACTATGATTTGATTTTAAAAGTGTATTGTCTTGTAGCAGGCTGAGAGTTTCTATTTAATGAATATACACAATACCTTGAAGAAAACCTAATTGGATTTCATCCTCAAATAAAATGTATGCATAGGCCAGACACAGCATCTGGGAACAGGTCATTCAGGCTCAGTATATTTCTTTCCATTTCTTAAAAGACATTGGCCTGGGTTATAAAAAGTTGCTTCCATTTTAGTTCTAAAAGGAAAGAAAACTATTTGCTCTAGTGTCAAAAGTAGTACTGTGTTGAGGAATGAATCCTCAGTATTGAGAGGCTAAGTTAATAGGATGATAGGAAATGGAATACTCTGTGATGAAGGCTTAGTAAATTATTTCAGCAGGAACCAATGGGATGATATTCAGATGTAAAAGAATAGATGACATTATAATTTTATTAGAAACAGAGGGGAATTATGTCATGAAAGAAAATGTCAACTTTGTAATGTCAATCTTTAGATGGATATTTTATTAGTATGTGAAGGAAACCAGCTTCTTTATAATGTTAAGAACCAAATCAAAGGAAATTGCATCAATAAATAAAACTGGCCATTCACCTCCTAGCTGTAGAAATAAGGATGTTTTTTCATGTAATCTCTTAACTTTTGGCCTTGAGTTTTTGACAGTGGTCCATTTGACTACTTTAGAATCAAAAGGAACTCATTTTTATCTATATGCATTTATGGTAATAAATCCTTGATAAGCCTGGATATAAAAGCCTGTTCTCTTCATCCTTCAAAGCAATTGGCTGAAAAGTTTATGGGACTTGAGTCTTAATTTCACCATCTATCATGATGTGTAAACTGGAACACTTTGGTTCTCCACCACATTAGGAGCTCACTCTCTTGCTACTTGGGGACTTATTGGGAATGTGAGTACACTCCAGTAAGATTTCTGTGCTGACATATAGAGCTGCGATCATCAGTGCTGATCAGGGTTGTGTTCAAGTGCCTGTTTATGCCCGATCCTCTTCCTTCAACTTTCCTTTTTGCTCAGTTCTTTCATTATGATTTCCCCTTCTTTGTCACACTTGTTCTTTGCCTCACATACTACATGACTGATCTAGAGGCATTGTAGAGTGCTCTGATTATTTAGGAGAAATGGGAGATTCTTTGGGTTTCTTGCTCCTTGAAGTATAAAGGGTACAACCTAGGGAGACAATACATGTTAGAAGCTTTATCACAGTTCCTACAGCTTTGGAGAATGCTTTCTTGACCTATTGTTGCCATGGTTTCTGTGGAGTCAGAGGAGAGTAACCTTTTATAGCCTTTTTTAAGTTTAGAAGTTGTGTACTTTTAAATTCTTTTCAGTAAAGTTATTTTTTAAAAAATTCTATAGTTAGCAGATGCCTCAATACATTTTAACCCTGAGTCTAAATCACTGGATTGACCTAGATTATATCTGACTTAGACAATCCTCCTTTTGCCTCAGTCTCTCTTAACTATAAAATGGGGATAATAATTATATTGCATGCTTCATAGAATTATTGTGAACTTTAAAGGCACTGCAAGTTTATTAAAAGTGATTTATAAAACCAAAACTATGTAACTGCTAGTTTTTAAGTGAATTCTGGTTCAGTTCTTTCAATTCCTTTATAATTATCTCTCAGAAAAATTTTGTTCATTCTATTTAGCTGCAATTTCATTCAATCTTCTGGTTTTATTTATAGCGAGAGTATCAAGATTGATATGATATGGTTTAATACAATACAAGTATATCTATTTGTTGGTTATTCGACATAGTATCCATATTGAGAGACCCAACAGCTAAGTTTATAATTATGAAGGTTTAAATGTGAATTATAGAATTCTCTGATTCCTTCTTTTCTACTCTGCCATGGTCACTATGGATGCAGCAGAAATTTGGTCTACCTACTGATGATGAACCTCTCCACACTTAAACATGGATTTAAAAAAAGCAGAGCTAGTCTATTCTAGAAATAGACTTTCTAGCATACTAAAACCTAAGAGAACTTGTATTCCACTGACATAACCTTTGAGAATCCAAGATCACCTACATACCATGATAAGACATCAGAATAGAGGGCATTTATAGAGGTCCCACAATTTCACATCTTGTATTCTCATGATAAATATTTACTGTTGAAAAGTATTTCTGAGAAAAATGCTCCAGAAATAATTTCAGTCTCTGTAACAACATCTGTTTTAGAGAATGAAGTAGAGAAATTCTATTAAGCATTTGAAAAGATCCTCCAAATAAAATCAATGTATACTTGATTATTGGTGACTTCAATGCAAAGGGACAATTAGGATAGGGATGGGCAGCTAGGTGGCATAGTAGATAGAGTGCCAGGCTGTTGGGATTACTAGGTGAGAACTCGGGTTGTCTGGATAGTGACAAGGTGAGAATTCAGGTTGGACAATTACAAGGTGAGAACTCAGGTTGACTTGATGGAAGGAGCAGGCTCATTGGCTGAGGTGGTTCTTCCCAGAAGCCCTTGCATTATCCCATGCCCATTCTCTGGGAGAATAAAAGAGAGAACAGTGGGCCTAGAAAGTGAGTCTACATGGAGAAAGATAAGAGCTGGAGGAGATTCAAGGAGAAGACTTTGCATTACATCTGGCTTGACGGGGCTCTCTGCAGGAAGGGAAGTCACTTCTAAGGACAAGAGTTAACAGCAACTGCCTGGAGACAACGGTTCACTACAGGAAGAAGAATCTGTCTGAGAGATTTGAGTAGACACAGCAGATCTCTTCCCAGAGAGCGATCCGGCAGCTTCTAGAGACGACAGCTCGCCACAATTGGCGCCCAACGTGGGGCAAGGACTTTTGCTTATCCTGACAAGAGGAGCTAGACCAGACCTTCGCAATTTGGCGCCCGAACAGGGACAGACACGGTCCTGATTCCAGTGGAAAAGCTTCCGATCTAGATCTCAGTCTCTCTGACCCAGAACCGTGAGTAACGAGGAAACTTTGTTAAAGATTAAGTGAGCGTGCTAATAGATAAATAAGGAACTTAACTTGTTAAAGGCTAAACCAGGAATCTCTTATAGCTGAAATGGGGCAGATGTTAGCTATATTCAATCCCTGGACCTCAGCCGACTCAACCCCAGCCCCAGAAGCAACCTCAGCTCCACCCCCATTCAGGAGTGGTACTATAGAGAGTATAATCAAGATAATTGAGGAGCAGAGTTTACTTGTAACCTGGGTACAGATTGCTAAACTCTTGGCTGCATTAAGATGCACATCCCCTTGGTTCTTAGAGGAAGAAAAGATAGATGTAGATAAATGGAAGCTAGTGGGATATGAAATGAAAGAATTTCATGCAAAAAATGGGCCTCGTTCAATTTCTGCAGAGGTATTTTATATCTACAACATAGTTCAATTAGCCTTAAACTATCAAGCAAGTTGTAGGAGAAGGAAAAGTTTTAAAAATGAACAGAGGAGGAAGTGTGAGGAAAAAAGGAAAGATCAAGATCTTGCCCTAGAGCAAGAGGATTTAAATGAGGAATTGTGGTATGATTCTCTTGAAGAAGCTTCAACCCTGCCTAGAGAACAGATTATTGACAGGCCCACATCAACCCCACCTTCAGAGGTGGAGGAAGAAAGAGGGGAAGAGGCAGAAACACAAACAGAATCACCTGTGAAGCAGCCAAAGCCTATGACAAGATTAGAAAAAGCATTGGTTAAAGCTAAGAGAGAAGGACAGGATATAAGTGATTTTATACATGCATATCCTGTGATTGAAAATATTGACTCTGTAGGTAAAAAAAGGAGAAGATATGCACCTTTAGATTTGAATAAAATTAAGGATTTGAAAAAAGGTTGTACCCTTTATGGGGCTACATCAGCGTATGTCAAAATGTTACTAGATGGTTTGTCTTATGAAGTCCTAACCCCGAATGAATGGAAATCCATAGCAAGGACATGTCTGGAACCTGGAGAAAATTTATTATGGCTTGCGGAATTTCATGAATTATGTAAAATTCAAGTCAGATGCAATTTGGAAATAGGAGTTAACACACAATTCACTTTTGAGCACTTAGCTGGTGAAGGTCAGTATGGAGAGAATTCGGAACAGATTAATTATACCATGACAATATATGAACAAATTGCTAAGGCTGCAATAAAAGCTTGGGGTGTCCTTCCTGGACAGAAAGATCATGGAGAGGCTTTCACTAAAATACAGCAAGGTCCCAATGAACCTTTTGCAGATTTTGTGGGACGTTTGCAAACTGCTGTCAAAAGAACTATTGGAGAAAATGCAGCTACAGAAATAATGACCAGACATCTGGCTAAGGAAAATGCCAACGAGATTTGCAAAAGAATTATATGGGGATTAGACAAAGATGCTCCTTTAGCGGAGATCATAAGATGCTGTGCTACAGTGGGAACAAATGCTTTTTACATCCGGATGATGATGAACATGGAAAGACAGGGTCCCTCCTGGCAAGGGACTTCTAGAGAAACTCGGCGATGTTTTCAATGTGGAAAAATTGGGCATCTAAGAGCTCAGTGTAGGTATGGAGATACAGTGAGAAGACAGGGTGAGAGAAGACCTAAAACCCCATGTCCAAAATGCAACAGAGGACTCCATTGGGCATCAGAGTGTAGAATAATTCAGGGAAATGGGATGAGGGGCCCAGGTCCAGGGCCCCAGGCAAAAAAGACTTGGGGCATAATGGCAGCTGATGTTACACCCAAAGAACCTTTAGAAGGCCAGGACTCTGATTTGATCAACCAGCAGAAATGCAATCACATGGCAGAAAGGGATTACCTGATAAGTCAGCTGAAAGGCAATCAGATTGCAAAAATGGATTACACTTGGGGAGAATACAGGCCTTTTAAACCAACAGGGCTGTGTCCAGTGCAAACAACTCCAATGTAATTGCCAGATGATGAGAAGAGATTTAGAAAGTGGTAAATAGAATGTAATTAGATAGGTTAGCTGCCTGGGAGAGAGGGTTTGCTTGTATTTCTTCAGCAGGAGAAGGAATCAGATGGGTGCCAATGAGTCATATTCGCCTTGTCCATCAGAGAGAGACAGAAAAAGAGAAACACCTCAAAATAAAGGAGAAGATCTAAGAAACATCTTACACCGAAAGAGCATGGCTAATAAAAAGACTGTTAAAGAACTTTCAAACCAGCAGGAATCATTGGACTTCCTCACATAAGATGAGACTAATGGACAATGGACTTATGGACATTTATACATTTTCAATTTATGATTATTTGATTATGTTATATACTTCTAGCATGTGTTATGTTACTATGTTACTATGTGCTTATGTAATTTATGTAATTATGTGTAATACTTCCCATATTGATGGATTTATGTTTCAAGATCATGACTGTCCTATGTTCTAAATCAAAAGAAAGGGGGAGATGTTGGGATTACTAGGTGAGAACTCGGGTTGTCTGGATAGTGACAAGGTGAGAATTCAGGTTGGACAATTACAAGGTGAGAACTCAGGTTGACTTGATGGAAGGAGCAGGCTCATTGGCCGAGGTGGTTCTTCCCAGAAGCCCTTGCATTATCCCACGCCCATTCTCTGGGAGAATAAAAGAGAGAACAGTGGGCCTGGAAAGTGAGTCTACATGGAGAAGGATAAGAGCTGGAGGAGATTCAAGGAGAAGACTTTGCATTACATCTGGCTTGACGGGGCTCTCTGCAGGAAGGGAAGTCACTTCTAAGGACAAGAGTTAACAGCAACTGCCTGGAGACAACGGTTCACTATAGGAAGAAGAATCTGTCTGAGAGATTTGAGTAGACACAGCAGATCTCTTCCCAGAGAGCGATCCGGCAGCTTCTAGAGACGACAGCTCGCTACACCAGGCCTAAAGTCCAGTAGATTCATCTTCCTGAGTTCAAATCTGGCCTAGAATATTTGCTTACTGTGTAAGCCTAGATGAGTGATTTAACCCTGTTTGACTCAATTTTCTTCTCTGTAAAATGAGCTGGAGAAGTAAATGACAAATCACTCCAGTGTCTTGGACAAGAAAACCTCAAATGGGATCAAGAGTCAGACATGACTGAAAATGATTGAACAACAGGATGAGGATAGTAAAAATATGTTGAAAAATATAGTTCATGAGTGAATACTGAGGATAAAAATTGACTATTATACCAAAACTTAGTGGCAATATATAATGCCTGCTTCTCTAAGAAAAGAATTGGAAGCATTGAATAAGGCAAACTCTAAATAAAATCACACACACAAAAAAGGAAATTGATTATTTTTAATGAATAAAAAATGCCTTGATGCTAATGTAGTATTCATTTCCAAAACAGTGGCTGTCTGTGTCAGAATATTGACTTCTTAGAGCAAAGATCACAATCAATACAAAACCAGAAGAATAAAAAGGAGAAAATAGTATGACATAAAGTTAAAATAGCTCCAACCTATTGACACAACTGAATTAATTTCATATAGAAATGTAGCCAATGTAAGTCAATTACCATATTGAAGAGGGCTTAGAGGTACATGGCAGCCGAGGGTAATGCTGATTTAGAAAATATATTTCTTTTAAAATTTTATGTAGAAGCATAGAAGATTATGAATGTTATTGCCAAGCAGGGGAGGAAAAAACAGTTTGAAAAAAATGTGGTTAAATATTTAACTAAGCCAAATCTCATAAGGCAATGTAAGGATGAAACCAGGAGGAAGGAATAGATGAAAAATGGAAAAGATCTGCAAAGACTTTGAATACAGTTTTTTAATTATCCATGAAAGTGGATTTGGATCCACCACATTTGGATTCTAACATAGTAGTCCCAGATGTGCTAATCTAGGAAGTGTATACAGTACCTAAGGAAATTATAGCAATAGTATTCATTTACATGGTATCTACTTTGTTTCCAGTTCTTTGCTACAACAAAAAAGTGCTGCTATAAATATCATGATGTATTATGGAGTTTTTTTTTTTTTTGCCAATGACCTCCTTTGGAGTATATTTAGCTGTGAAATATTGTCAGCCAAAGAATATGGACTTTTCAGTCATTTAATTTGCATAATTCAACCTTGTTTTCTAGAATTGTACTAATTTTAAGCTTCATCAGCAATGTATTATTGTACCTTTCTACGTTTAAGCATTAGTTATTTTTGTCTATTGTCATCTTTGCCAATTTGCTGGATGTGTAGTAAAATATCAGGGTTATTTTGATTCTTTTTGCATGTTTGTTAATCATTTGCATTTTTTTTTTTTTTGGAGAATTTTTCCTATTTGTTGACTCTTCACTTTTGGGTAATGGATTTTGGCAGCTAGGTGGTTTGAGAAAGAATTCATTTGGATCCCTACTCTATTCTAATCAGTATTAATCAGTTTGATATGATTCTATAAGGATACTGATTATCAGGGCCCAGACCTATAAGCTTTAGATTCTAAGTTCATTTGCTTAATTGTAGGAAGTTAACTAGAGGTCCTCCACCTTTGTTTTTTCTTGTCATAGTGACCAAGCCTAGCATGGCAGAAATGACGCAATTACTTGGAAAGTTCTCCAATTTATTTTTGCACCTCTGGACCATTCTCTCTTGTCTAGCTTGAACAGGTGACCATCCTATGACTCTTTAAATACCCCATGCTTCACCCAACCTGTGATAGCTTGTATCATCTCCTCCTGTCTAGCCTAAGGAGAATTCCATCCATCTGGTGACTGCCTACTCAGTGAAGATATTCCTTGCTTTATCCAATTTGTGAACTTGCTAATATATCAGTTTTTATAATGTGTCATTTATCAACCAGTGGAATTATTTTGCATTTGGTACAGCTGTTCTTGAATATCTAGATATCTAGCCTTGTAAAAATTGGGCCCTGCAGGGTGGGGCTTCTCAGATCATGAGGAAGATCTGAAGTTCACTTACTTAGAGGGCACTTTAATAAAGTGCCTTTCTCTCACAACTCTGCCTCAGTCTCCTTTATTGTAGGTGGGACAATTTTAATCTCCATAATTGTGCAGTGAATGGAGATCTTTCTGAATTCAAATCTAGTCTCAGACATTTTCGAGCTGTCATTGACTCTGAGCAAGTTACTATATTTCCCTCAGTTTGGTCTATAAAATGAACTTGAGAAGAAAATGGCAATCTATTCCAGTGTCCTTGTGAAGTAAAAGCCAATCAGATCATGAAGAATAGGACATGACTGAACAATAATGTTTTTTGATTTTGTATAGTGCTTTTCATTGTCCATTTTGTCTTGGATATCAAGTTCTTATCACAGATATTTGGTGTGAAGGTTTTTTCCCTAATTGGTCATTTCCCTTCTTAACAAAATGTATAAGTTTTGAGTAAACAAAAGCTTTATATTTTCATGTAATTGAATTATCTCTTCATTTTTAAAAATTGCCTTTGTCCTTTGGTTATTAATTCTTCCCCTACCCATGAAAAATATATGATGTTTCTCTTTTGATATATGTGTGTGTGTGTGTGTGTGTGTGTGTGTGTGTGTGTGTGTGTGTGTGTGTGTGAGAGAGAGAGAGAGAGAGAGAGAGAGAGAGAGAGAGAGAGAGAGAGAGAGAGAGAATGGTATAATAATCATATTTGGAATTTATTGTGGATTCTGGTGTTAGATGCTGACTTGAGACTAATTTCTTCTAGACTACTTTTTAGTTCTCTTATTTCTAATAAAATAGGAAATTCCTTTTAGGAACTTATACTTTCAAACACTAGATTTTTGAGTTCTGTTATTTCTGATTATTTATACTTTCAAACATTGGATTATTGAGTTTTGGTATTTCTGATTCTTGTCTAGTATCTACATTGCTCTATTTTTTCTAATTTTTAAAGAATACTAAGTGTTTTTCATGATTGTTACTTTCCAATACAATTTGGGGTCTGAAAAATGCAATTTTCCTTTATTTCTACCTTTTTTTCCATTGTCTGTATTTTGGGTGTTTTGCTCCATAAAATGAATTGTTATAAGTGATTAATTTAGTTTTATATTGTATCCATTTGATATTTTGATTGGTATAACATTAAATCTGAACATTAAATTTAGTGCTATTGTCATTTTTATTATATTGCTAAATACTAGACATGAGGAAAACAATATTCCTTTAGTTATTTAAGTTCTTTATTTCTTTAAGGTGTGTTTTATAATTGTGAGTACAAAGTATTGAGTGGGTTTTGATAGACTCCCAAAGTCTTTATGTAGTTTTGTAGTTATTTTGAATGGAGCTTTCTTTTCTACTATTGTGTACTGAATTTTGTTATTGTTAAATAGCAATAGGATTGATTTTTTTGTGTTTATTTTATGATGTGAAACTTTGCTAAAATTATTAATTATCTCAGTATTTTTTATTTTTGCTGATTTTTCCGGGGGGGGGGGCAGCTAGATGCAGTAAATAAAGCATCCGCCCAGAAGTCAGGAGGACCTGAATTCAAATCCAGTCTCAGATACTTAACACTTTCTACCTGTATACAGCAAGTCACTTAACTCACATTAAAAAAAAAAAAAAAAAAAAAAAAAGTTTTTTTTTATTTTAAAGAATGTAATTGAAAGGTAATTGAATCATCAAATAAATAAAATAAATTACATAGAATGTCATTGGAAAATGAGCTTTATCTTCTCTTTGTTTATTGCTATGATTTTTAATTCCATTCTCTTGTATTTTTGCTAGTCCTAGAATTTCTAGACAATAACAGGGGAAAGGAGTATACTTGTTTTACTCCTATATTTATTAATAAAGGATTCACTGTGTCTCCATTAAATACAATGATTCTATTGGTTTAAAGCAAAAATAAAAGGGATACTTTTATGGCTTTTTTTTTTTTTTTTAGCATAAATGACATGTATTTTGTTAAAAGACCTTTCTTCATCTATTGAAATAACCATGTAGTTTGGGATCATTTTTGTTTCAAATATTATTAATTATATTTATTGTTTTTCTAATGTTGGGCACCTGTGCATTCTCTGACATAAATATGAATTGGTCTTATTGATGATTTTTTCAAGGTGGGGTGAAGACAGAATTGTCTTTTAGTGAGGATTTTATTTTTGAATTGATATTCATTAATGATATTGGTTTATACTTCCCCCTTGCTTTATTCTTCCATGAATCAGGAATTAGAATTATATTTGTCTCATAAAAAGAGTTTAATAGAGTTTTATTTCCTCCTTTTTTGAGAAAAAATTGTATAGCATTGCTATTTATTTGTTTGGTAAAATTCTACTGTAAAAGTCTCAGGACAGGTTATTTTTATTTTTGGTTGTTCATTGAAGTTCAATTTCATTTTCTGAGATTGGATTATTTAAGCTATCTCTTTTCATGTTTTGTTAGTTTGGACATATTGGATTTAAAATTAATCCTTTATTTCTGTCGTGTTCTCACTTTTGTCTATATAAATATGCATAATGGGTTCTGGTAATTATTTTTATTTTTTTTAGTTTAGTTATGATTTTCACTTTGCTAATTTTTTTGGTTGACTTGATTTCCCACCCCCTCCTTTTTAATCAGGTTGGCTAAAACATTTATTGATTTTATTAATTTTCTCAAAGAATCAGTTTTTAGTATTGTTCATCATTTCTATTTTTTTTTTGCAATGTAACTATTTTTCTTAATTTCCTACTCCGTGCTTATTTTGCATTTATTTTCTTTTTAATTTAAAATGTATAATCAGTTCATTAATTTTCTCTTTTCTATTTTGTTAATATATATTTGTAAAGATATATTGTCTCCCTTCTACTGCTTTAGCTGCATACCAGAAGTTTTATGTTGCCTCATCATTATAATTTTTTAATATAGTTTTTTCCTATGATTTGCTCTTTGACCTATTAGTAATTTAGGATTTAATTGCCAAGCCTCTATTTTGATCATGAATTTAATGTGTTCCCTGAACTAATTACTATTTTTATTATGTCATAGAAATTAAAATGTATGCTGATTATATTTTTTATATTTATTTTTATGTTATATTTTTACATTTATTTGTGGCATCTCTGAGCCCTAATACATGATAATTTTTTTTCAAAACATGCCATGGGATTGAGAAATACCAATTAAAAAACATTCATAACACAGTATTATAAGTATCAGTTCATTCTACTTATTCTTTGCCTACCTCATTTCTCTTTCCTAGCAATGCTTTCCCATTTATATCTCTCTATCCTTACCTTTTCTGACCTTTTCATTGAAATAGCCAAGTATTGCTAATTTTGACTTGTTTTGCAAAGTATTGCTAATTATCCACTATTTCATTGACAACAACAGATTTGTTCACAAGATACAGTGTGGTCTTTTCTGCAAATATTAAAATTTGACACATGATGTCAACATATAATATGAAATATTCCGTGTTGTTTCTAGGTATATGTTAAAACAGTCTCTGATAACATCATTTGTTGCAATGGTTGTGAGTTATGGAACACTGTAGTTTCGAAGAATTGAAATAGAAAGTCACCTAAAAAGCAATGGCAAAGAGCCCAGTGAACAGACTGTAGCACATTATAAAAAAGAAGTTTTTATTTAGAGGTTAACTTTCAATCTATAAACATTTATTGAGCACTTATAATGTGCCAAATACCATGCTAAGTGCTGGGGGTACAAAAAAAGACAGAGGCAAAAGACAAAGAAATGTGTGAATGAAAAAGAAGATTGACTATATGTGGGACTGGAGTGAGGGTTAACAGTAGGACAGTCCATGTACTTCATTAATATCCTCATGACATCAAGAGAAAGTGGATGTTGGGCAGAACCACTGTGATGAACTCAGGAAAACTTGGACAAGAATTCCAAAGTTTTGACTGGTATGAATGGATTCTGATATATATCACTAGAATATATGCATCAACTAAGTCACAGAACTGTTGGTGAATTAATTTTATTTAGAAGAAATGGGACACAGTGGATGGAGAGTTGGTAGCAGAGTTAAGAACTGAGTTCCACTCCTGATCTGATCTGTACTGACTGGGCTTCTTAGGGGATATCACTTAACTTCTTGGTATTCTAAGACCATAAATTACAAAGAAGAAAGTTCCTTAGTAAAGAGACTCACTGAAATCATAAGTTCATTGCCTATCCTTATCCCTAATAATACTGATAATGTAAGTAGAGGTCCAGTCTTAAGGGTCTAGAAGGTCTGGATTCATATCATATTTCTGACACATTCTAAGACCAAGGGCAATTAACTTCACCTCCCAGTGCTCTTGGTCACTTGAAAGTGTAAATTAAACATAATTGTTGGGAAAAGATAAAGATAAATAAAGGGGATGCGGGAAAATGAGACACTAATGCATTGTTAATGGAATTGTGAACTGATTCAGCCATTTGAAAGAGTAATTTGGAACTGTGTTCAAAAGGCAATAAAACTGTGCATGCTCTTTGATCCTACAGTATCTCTACTTGGGTCTGTATCCCAAAGAAATTAAAAAAAGGGGAAAGGACTCACAAGTGCAAAAATGTTTGTAGCAGCTTTTTTTTTTTTTTTTTTTTTGTGCTGGAAAAAAAATTAGAAATTGAGAGGATGCCCATCAATTGGGGAATAGCTGAATAAATTATGGTATGTGAATGTAATAGAATATTATTGTTGTATAGGAAATGATGAACAGGCTGATTTAGAAAAGCTTGAAAAGATTTAAATGAACTGATTCTGAGTGAAATGAGCAAAGTTAGGAGAACATTGTACATAGTGACAGCAAGACTGTGTGATGATCAACTGTGACAGAGTTGGCTCTTCTCAACAATGCAGTGATCCAAGACAATTCTAATAGACTTGGGATGGAAAATGCCATCCATATCCAGAAAAAGAACTGTGGAGACGATGTGGATTGAAGCTTACTTTTCACATTTTTTTGTTTTGCCTTTCTTTCTTGTGATTTTTCTATTTTGTTCTGATTTTTGTTTCCCAACATGACTCATATAGAAATGTGTTAAAAATTGATTGTACATATATAACTCATATCAGATTACTTGCTGTCTCAGGGAAGGGGAGGTAAAGGAGAGAGAGAGAAAAAATATTGGAACTCAAAATCTTACAAAAATCAATGTTGAGAACCATCTTTTCTTGTAATTGGAAAAATAATATACCATTAAAATAATAATAATGATGATGATGATGATGATGATGATGATAAAAAAGCTGTTGATTTATATTGTTACATGAGAAATTCCCAACAATGATGGTCAGGAACAACAACAAAATTATCAATGTTATTATTTATCTTTTAAATGATTTTTAATTTATCTGTTTCTTCTTTACCAGAATGTGTTGAATAAATAAATAAATGTTATTAATTGACAGGTTGCCACTAAATAGTCACACCCTACCCTCTCTTTCCGTATCAGAAGGCAAATAATATCTTTGATTTGTATTGCTTTAGAAGTTTACTTTGCAGGAGTTATTAAAACTGCAGATATTATTAAAAAGGATGAAGAAATAATTACCAAAGAATGGGAAAGGGTGGGAAATTTCATATGTAATTGGCATGTGACCAGCCTTTTAAATATTGTGATGTCAATATCCTTTGGTTCTGTGCTACTCTTTAATAGAGAGTTTTTTAATTATAGATGTGCTCATACATCTTCCTGTTGCATCCAAGTTTCTGTTCTAGGTGAGCCAAATAATGGCAATAGGAATCCATTGATAAACCCACTTCCAAAGAACCCTCACTCCTTGTAGATTAAGCATAGAATATCCCTTGCTTCTTGTACACTGACTTGGATATATTTTATCTTCTGAAGTTTTTGTTCTGCTTGCTCCTTAAAATCCTTTGCTTTTCATGCTATTTTACACATAGGAAGATGATGGACAAGGAAATCTATTTGAAAGACACTTATTTTCAATTTAATTTATTTCAATCAGGACTGAGCCAAATACTATATAAGATACAGAGGTAGAACTTACAATTTTGTAGAAACAATAAAATATGTTATATAAGTAGAATGTGGAAGAAACTGACCCTGCCTCTTTACCCCTAGAATCATAGTGGTACACAGTACAGTAAGAAGTAGCACTGAATTAGGAGCTAAGAGACTTGGATTCTAATCTCAGATTTTTTCACTGAATAGCAAAGGACATAAGGAGCAAGCAGTGATTTTGGAAAATCATTTCCCCACTCTAGACTCAGTTTCCTCATTAGTAAAGTGTATAGTAAAGCTGAGAGATGAACTGTAGGAAGATCCAGGTAACAGAGATAGAGGGGAGAATTGGTAAGTGAAGAAGGAATTATAAGAAACATATGGGGTCTGCAAAGAAATTAATTATCACTTGTCATTACTAAAAATATATGTTTTTAATTTTGCGGTGTAAAGTTATTGGGGTGGCAGTACTTTTTAGTCCTGAGAAGCAGACTATGGTTCAGCTGGGTTTCCTTTTCTCAGAAGTTCTACTTGCTTTCTTCCTTGCTGGAATGCAACATCATTTATACATCAAAACTCCAGTTCCTGGTGGATTTTGAAGCTTTTGTATTCATCTGATGAATGAATCATTACACCTTTTTTGTTTCTTAGCTTGTATCCTTTTGCGATTAAAACATACAGTATAGGAGATGGAGAAGGAACTTGCACTAAGGGGTTTATGGAAGCCAAGCTGGGGAAAGGTATTTTCATTATGAGCATTTCAGAAAGTAGGGCTTGTCTAGTCTTTAGAAAGTGATGGGGAGAATATTAAAACTGCAGCTTAAATTGTGTCTAGGTACAATTTTTTTTGGAGAGTTGGTTATTTTATTTTATTTTTTATTAATTTTATAATTATAACTTTTTTTGACAGTACATATGCATAGGTAACTTTTTTTTTTTTTTACATTATCCCTTGTACTCCCTTCTGTTCTGAATTTTTGCCCTCCTTCCCTCCACCCCCTCCCCTAGATGGCAGGCATTCCCATACATATTAAATAT